>NW_026992292.1:0-186758 GCF_028769735.1 Zonotrichia leucophrys gambelii | reverse complement strand
AAGGTTTACAGAAAAAGACAATCACTCAGAGGCAAAAGCCTGTTAGAAGGTGTAGCAGATAGGGCCAGGCGTTCGGAAGATCTCGCGATGTTATGGGAAGACAGGGCCCCTGTTCCCTTAGATAAGAAAATTAACATAGGAATGCAGCCCCCTAAACCAGATGCCAGTAATTTTCAATTTGCCCAGTAACTTTCCATCCCTTACTAACCATAGATGGTAAAGACAGACCCCCTTTTGACGTAGAAGCCCCTTAGACTATAAAACCCCACGAGAAGAGATAATAAAGGCCTTTGACCGTCCACCAAGTTGATTTTAGCGTGTTTCTTAGGCCCGAGCGGCCCTGGAGAATGGGCCGCCGTGCTGTCTCTTGAAACCAGGCCACCAGCCTTGTATGGTGCCGAAACCCGGGAAAGCGCCCGGGGAATGGGAATTCGCCTGGACAGAGGGCAGCGGCTGCACAGCTGGCCTAGTGCAGCGGGAGGTCACCTCCGGACCAGCGTGGACCATGGAATCCACAGCGAGGGTCGTAAGTCAGGCTCATGAGCAATGGGGAATTAAATGTGAGCTCAGGAATTCTAATCTTGCTATCGCAAGGCTCCTAGAGCTGGGGACGATTGAACGTCCAGTAAATATATTATATTCAGAAGTGTGGGAGAAGCGCACTGCCGCCTTAGCAGAGGATACTAAGTCCTCAGGCAGTGGTAAAAGCCTCAAAGCGTGGGGGAAAGTAGAAGAGGCCCTACGCAAGGCATTAGAAGAACAGGAGACGTGGAAAGCCACGCATATACATTTATTTGTTGCAGTAAAGCGGGGGGCGGGGGCCGTGACGCACACAGCATCTGAGAGCGATCAGATTGAATGCGGGAATATGCCGGGGCCGGGCGCGTTCCACCCCTTCCCGAGCCCGAGCCCCGACCCCCGGAGCCCCCAGGAGACCCCCCGGAGCCCCCAGGGGACCCCCCGACCCTCTCGCGGAACCTTCCGAAAAATCCGCGGTTTCTCTATGCGTCCCTTCCCCTCCAGTCACCAGCCCAGTGCGGGAGGCAGAGCGGCACGCGCGGTTCTTCTGCCGGGGAAAGGCAGAGGGGGTGCGGAGTGCGGCCAGACTGTCGGACCCCGCCGGGATCGGTAGAAACTCGACCCCGCCGTGTGTGTTTGAAAATGGCGCCCAACCGCATGGCAAGGGCGGAAGGGAGGAGGCAGGGGGCAGAAATGCAGTCAGCCTGCGGGGAGAAGGGGCGGCCCCCGCGGTGGAGCGTGGGACCAATCAGAGCGCTCTATTCAAATTAGGTCCTTATAGGGCAAGGACCTCCCCCCGCAGGAGGCGGGGGGAGCCCAGGGGGAGGGAACGGCACCACCCCCAAAGGGAGGAGCGGGGTCGGAGCTGCACAACACGGCACGGAGCGCCGGAAATGCGCTGGCATTTAGCTTCCGCTTCAGAGTCAAGTAACAGCTGCTCAGACAGCTCGGGAGAGATGACCGAGCCCGGCTCAGACTCAGAAACCGAGAGAGCAGAATTAATACGGTTTCGGGCGAAACCGAATAAAGCTTTAAACAATATCGGGAAATGGTCGCAACACGGGCTCACCGATTGGGGAAAAGTAGGGGCAATGTCTAGAGGCCAAGCACCGGCAGCGTCCATGAACGCTTTCCCGGTGAGGGTCACCGGAGTGCAGGGAGACCAACGGGGGGCATATACCCCAGTTAACCCAGGGGAAGTCAAAGCGATCTCAGAAAGACGGGTCGATTCAGCTTTAGTACCAATGCTTGTGGACGACCTTTCTAGCAGTAATGATCTGCTCACTTTTGATATTACGCAAATAAGCCGCATGCTTTTTGATGGGGCGGGGCGGATTCTATTTGAGCAGGGGTGGCGGGACGACCGCGTCAGCCCGGGCTTCTGGGGAAGGGCAGCAACTCAGCGAGCTGTCCCCAGCCGGCACAGCTTTCCCTGGCGGCATCCTCGCTCCGAGCACGCCCGAGAGGGATCTGTAGGAGCTGCGGGAAGATGCCCCGATGCAGCGGCCCAGCCACGGCGACCCCCAGGGGGGCAGGAGACCCTCGTGCCCTGTGCCCTCACAGGGAGCGGTCAATTTTGCATCCCTGCCAACGGTGTGGTGGCAGAGCGGGGCAGCACCGCCGGTAACACCCTCGCACCCCCCACCGCCACAGGCCGCGCTGTTGCCACAGGACCAGCGGGAGACGCCCCAGAGCGGGACCGCTGGGTAGCCTTGGCCATGAGAATAGGGAAGGAACCCCTAAAGGTGTGGGGGACATGCCGCCTTTACGGCAGTCAGGATCCACACACCACAGGGTTTCAGTTCTGGGCGGACACGGGACCAGACTGCAGGATTTTTCCCCGCACCCTGGTCGCAGCACCATCGGCAAGCGAAGTAGATCACCTGGTATCCACAATCACGGAAACCCTTCAGGCCAACGGCTTCGAGATTGCAAGCGCAAAGATCAAGAGAGGACCCTGCGTGACCTTCCTGGGAGTGGGGATCACAAGCTCCTACGTGACACCCCCCGAGGCGAAAGTCAGTCGAGACGTCAAAACACTACACGACGTGCAACGCCTGGTGGGATCACTGCAGTGGCTTCGCAACATCGTCCTGATCCCTCCTGAGGTCATGGACCCCTTATATGACCTCCTGAAAAGAAAGCACCCCTGGGAACCCAAGGAGCTGACACCGCAAGCAACGAGCTCCCTCGACTTCATCGAAAGCCAGATGTCCACGGGCACACTCGCCAGGTGGAACCCAGCCATGCCACTGGACTTATATGTTCACTTTACACCGAGGGGGGGAGTGGGAGCACTGGCTCAAGGACCTTCTGAAAAGGCCCGACCGATTCAATGGGTGGTTCTCGGAAGACCTGCTCGTGCTTTCTCCCCGGGAATCGAATGCATCTCTAACCTCATCATGAAAGGCAGGAAACTCTCTTTGAAACACCTAGGGACTGAGCCGACAAGCATCCACCTTCCATTTCGCAAGCAACCGACTACAGAGTCAGCCACAATATCAGAGTACCTAGCCCTTGCTCTCACCGGCTTCGGAGGAGAAATCTCCTACTCCTCCAAACCACCCTGGACTAAGCTGCTGACCATTGTCGACATGGACATACCGCCAAAGGTCATGGACCGACCGCAGCCAGGACCAACGGTCTTCACAGACGCTTCCTCCATGACTTCAACTGCAGCAGCAGTGTGGCAGGCAGGAGAGCAATGGCATTGCGTCAAAGCGTGTGACCCCACACTGTCAGTGCAACAACTGGAGGCAGCAACAGTGGTCTTGGCGTGCGGACTCTTTCAAGAGGAACACCTTAACATAGTAACGGACTCTATATTCATGGCAAGGCTCTGCCTAGCCATGGCAGGACCAGGAGTGTCTACATCAGCAGCAGCCCTAATGCTGGAAGAAGCACTGTCCTCACGACAGGGCACCGTGTCAGTCATTCACGTTAACAGCCACGACCCAGTCAAAGGTTACTTCCAGATCGGCAACGACAAAGCGGACGCCGCAGCAAAAGGCGTATGGACGTTGCAGGAAGCTCGTCAGCTGCACGAGTCGCTCCACATCGGAGCCAAAGTACTGGCGAAGAGATGCGGGATCCCGACCGCAGACGCAAAACACCTGGTAGCCACCTGTCCTTATTGCCAGAAGTCACCCCTATGGACCTGTGGGGTCAACCCGAGAGGTCTCAAGCCTTCAGAGATCTGGCAGTTGGACTTCATCTTGTGTCAACTGCTGAAGCCCCGAGCATGGCTTGCAGTGACAGTGGACACTTATAGCGGAACGATCATAGCCATACAGCACCCCAAAACAAACTCCAAGGCCACAATTCAGCACTGGCTGACAGCCATGGCTTGGCTTGGTATCCCCAAGCAGATCAAAACGGACAACGGGTCCAATTTCACCTCCAAACCAGTACAGGAATTTGCCTCAAAATGGGGCATCACATTAGTGCAAGGTATCTCGTATAACAGTACCAGGCAGACCATAGTAGAGAGGGGAAATCAGACCCTGAAAACCAAGTTAGAAGTATTGGCAAAGGCAGAGGGCTTTGCCAGTGCCATTCCCTCGGGAGATCAAGCGCGTATGCTGGCAACCGCTTTGCTAGCACTGAATCAGTTCCCTAGGGGAGACGAAACAAACAGTCCTGTCCAAAAACACTGGGCCAACTGAACGCTAGAGGAGGGCCCACAGGTGGTAATTAGAAATGAGCTGGGTGAATGGGAACGGGGCTGGAAGCTGATGCTCACAGGGAGAGGGTATGCAGCTGTCAAAAAGGACGGCAAAGTCAGGTGGTGTCCACTTAGACTGACGAGAATTGTGAGTTTCTGTTTACAGGACATGCTCATAGGACATCCTCGTGACGCGTACATGCCCATCCCAGAGGAAAGTGACAGACTACCAAGCCGCCAGACAGCACCCGAGAGACCCGCACGGGTGAGACCCAAGCATCAAGAGTGTCTCTGTGTGATTTTGCTGTTGGGGCTTGTTGCCAGAGGGCAAGCCAGCCCAGACCACTACCCCCATCAGCCATTCAGGTGGGTCATGGGACACTTTAGTAGTGACAAGGTGCTCAGGGAAACCACCACACCAAACACCCCATCCTTCATGCTCCGCGTTACCTACCTGTTCCCAGGGCAACCAAAGGCAGACCCCAATTCCCCACACGCCACACACATGTACCTATCCTACTGGTGCCCAGCCTCAAACCCAGGAAAAAGCTACTGCAATCACCCAGGGTGGGGATATTGTGGGCACTGGGGCTGCGAAACCATAGTCACAGATGCCAGACCCCTGGGTGGGATCCACAAGAGCCCGACAAATTCTTACAGTTCGCCTGGGCACCCAGCGGCTGCAAAACACCCATCTTCCTCCAGGGAAGCTT
Source organism: Zonotrichia leucophrys gambelii (assembly GCF_028769735.1). Taxonomy (NCBI): domain Eukaryota; kingdom Metazoa; phylum Chordata; class Aves; order Passeriformes; family Passerellidae; genus Zonotrichia; species Zonotrichia leucophrys. The sequence continues at coordinate 181,862 of NW_026992292.1, read as the reverse complement.
TTATCGCAATCACCATAAAATCCCAAAAATTCGGAAATGCACTAGCTATAACATGACAGTCTTGCAGCCACATCACCCCAGTTGGGCCATAGGCCGAACGTGGACAGTAGTCCTTCAAGGGTCAAAAGAAAGAGTAAATGTGCGAATTATCAGGCTCCAACCGTCGGCGCCCCGGGTGGTCGGACCAAACAAAGTGATTAAAAGCGTGCCGAAAGGGAAAAACGCAACCTACCCTAAAACTTTACCCACTAGAGTCAGCAAAGTCCCAACTGGCCATGCGGAAGCCTTTCAGACAGACCGTGCAGCCAGGTTGGACTCAGACCCAATCCTTTATATGTTAGAAGCTACCTTTATATCCCTGAATGAATCCAACCCTAACCTAACCGAATCCTGCTGGCTTTGCTACGATGTCAAACCCCCCTTTTATGAAGGAATCGCTTTAAACACTCCCTTCAGTTACTCCACAAACGATGCCCCTCACCAGTGCAGATGTGAAACCCCTCGCAAAGGAATCACCCTGAGTCAAGTCACAGGCCAGGGCAGATGCTTTGGCAATGCAACCCTAGCTAGGCGGAGAGGCAACATCTGCACCAAAGTTGTCAAGCCTAACAGGAAAAACAATAAGTGGGTAGTCCCATCCGCACCTCTGATGTGGGTTTGCCAGGGATCTGGAGTGAGTCCCTGTGTGACCCTTGCCAAATTTGATGACTCTAACGACTTTTGTGTCCAAGTCCTGATTGTTCCTAGGGTCCTGTACCACTCAGACGAAGAAGTGTACCACCTTTTTGAGGAACCCAGCCGGCTCCACATGTTGCCCGATTGATAAAGGACACAAAACTCGGATAAGTTTTGTGCGGCGCTTTATTGAAGGGCCCGGGGGCCTGCGGACTAGCGTCCCCAAAAACAGAGCCCCGAAATTCACACATGGGTGTTTTCCTTTTATATACAAGCAATTCATAACAAAGTCTCCAAGAAACAGTGGCCCTTCGCCAAACTACGGACCCTTGTAATACATTCCCTAGTTCACGAGCAAAATCATAAATCTTCTACCTGTCCTATTGTATGCTACCTCCCCAAACCGGTTGATCTTCTTTACTCTCCTACCCTGGCTTAATGTTTATTGAGTTCCTAAGGCCACCTGCCAAGGTTACACATAACTCAACATACTATCAACGGCTACAAAATTATTTTTACAAACCAATTCACACAAAACTCATAACTAAACTATAATAAAACATTTTGCTAAATTTCATTTCTTTTCCAACATTTCCCCCCTTTTGAGCATCCTTCAGTCCTGCTGCAAGGATGCTCAACCAACAGTATTGACAGTAACATCTTCATAACAAGGTGGGGGATGTTCTTCGTTCTGCCGCCCACGGGTCATCACCTTCAGCAACCGGAGAGATCGCTTCTTTTCCTTTTCGATCACACCTAAAAGACATCTATATACAATCCATATAGTCACCAAAAATACCAAAAGCATTAGTACATACTGTATAACAGAAGTAATCCAGCCAGACAGGTGAAGCCCCAATGAATCAAATACTGCTCCTATCCAATTATGCTGTGCTTCCCTTTCAATTTCCTTGGTTTTTGCTTCCACTTCTGCCAATTGGGAAATATCTTTCTCCACTTCAAGTGTAACATTTGTAATGTGTACACAGCAATGATCTACTCTCCTACTCAGGTAACCACAAACTCCATGTTCTTTTAACAGTAGCAATTCCAATGCCATTCTGTTTTGTAAGGTCATTCTTGATGTAGCTTGCAATTGCAAATTTAGATCTTTAAATCCCTTCTTAGTAGCTGCTGCCAATCTTTCTGTCTGTCCTAACAAGTTGTTGAGCATTTCCCTATTTCGATATGTTGCTATCGGAGGGAATAATGACTCTAATATCCACCCAAATTGTACTCCTGCGCCAGGTTCATGCCACTGCTCCTCTAGGGATTCTTCCCTCTTTTTGAGTCCTTTCCTTTGAATCAATCTATTCTGTTTCCAGTATGGACACAATGTGGGAACCCCTAGGGTAATTTGTGTTACTGATCCATCTAAAGATAAATATGTGGTCCACTGTCCGTGTCCCAACACCCAAACTAGATTTCCAGGACTGTGCACAGTAGTATATCTACAATCTATAGGTCCATCCATGGACTCTCTGCTAACCGTGTGATTATACCCCCTACACTCGCATCCCCATTTTAATGCCATTTTCACTGGTACCAATCCAATTCGGTCTTCCGGTGTATCACATGTAAAAACCTCAGTACAATGCCAATCCTCCTTCTGCGGCCTGAACTCTCGGGAAGATGTAGACTTGATGATGGCCCTATAATGTGACTGATTCTTTACCCCTGACCATTGGATGCACCATTGTACTTCCCCAAGGTAATTATAGTGTTCCAAAACACTGGGTCCCCATGATGTCTTCCAACTTTTCCAGGTGTCAAAATTCTGTGTAATATTCTGACAACTCATCTCATTTCGTTGGGATTTTGTTCTTATTCGTACTGTATTGCATGGCTCATCTACTGGAGTTGCAATCAAACACCTCCTGGTATTTTGAATCCAACCATAATGATTGGGTTTCATTTCACATTCCTCTTTAGTCATAGCCCGAATGGTCTTGCACAAATCCCTCCATACCTCTACTAGTTTGGGAACTGACTGGCAGGACCATGAAACATTCTTGAATGATTCAGGCATTTTGGTTACCGGTATTATTCCCCAGGGAATTGGTTCACCTGCAGCCTGTGGTAATGGCAGACAAACTGTTATTTTAGTCACGTTCTGCATGATCCCAAAATCTCTAATTAATCCTACGACTAGGTTTTCCTGCTCAGCATTTCGTTCTATTGTATCATTAGCCTCCCGTCTTCTCCTTCTACCGTGTCTCTGTGAGGATGATATCATTCTGTCATGCCTCCACCATGCATTTCCTATTCTAGGATTAGTGACATTCAACCACCCACAACCTTTGCCTCCCTTCTCCCACCAGCTGGTCCCGTCCTCTACTCTGTCCCAGGTCAGTTCCCTATTTTGCTTCCTCCCAGCACGATCCCCTGTCCATGGCAAAACTCTCATACTCACTCTTTTGTAATCAAAACTATCCAGTATTTTGACCAAGCATGTATATTCTCCCGTATCGTTTGTGGTTACCTTAGTAAGATTCAGTACCGTGTTTCCTTGTTGTTTATCCTGGTCCCAACCGAATTCTATCTTGCCTTGGCTTCTTTCAGTCCCCCGTTGCCATATTGCAATAACTTCACCGGCCTCAACTTTCTGGCTGTGAAATATAACACAAGTTAATTGAACATCCATCCCTTCCATGGCTGTAACCTTTGTTTCTTTAACCTGTACTAAAATAGACCCTTGAACGGGTACCAGTCTCATGATTACTAGCAGCAATATAATTAAGAAGGCGGCTTTGCGCGGAAGATCATCCGGGTTGGAGACACTATCTGGGTTTCCCATTGGAACGGTGCCTTCTTTACCCTGGTGTAATGGATCCAAGCATCCATCCCCTGGACCTTCATCGCCGTGTAGGTCGTCATCATCACCTGGTGGGGTCCGCTCCATGATTCCCGTAGCGGATCCGTAATCCACTTCTTGACGTACACCTGGTCCCCAGGCTGAATGTCATAGAGTTCTCCAGCGTGAGCGGTTTATTCCACTGTAACGTATTTCTTAAAGAATTCAAAATCTTATTAAGTGACATAACATACTCTGCAATTGCCTGATCCCCACTCACATATACCTCCCCTTTTAATACAGTTGCATGATATGGTTTGCCATATAGTATCTCATATGGACTTACGCCTACCTTTTCCCTGGGTTTAATTCGAATCCTGAGTAGGGCCAAAGGCAAAGCCTGAGGCCAGTGCAGTTTAGCTTCCTGGCAAATCTTTTTGATTTGTCCTTTCAGAGTTTGATTCATTCTTTCCACCTGCCCACTAGACTGAGGTCTCCAGGGAGTATGCAAATTCCAGGTTATATCTAACATCCGTGCTAATTCCTGCACTACCTCGGCTATAAAATGAGGACCCCTATCTGACGACAATCCTAAGGGTACTCCAAATCTTGGTATTATTTCCTTTAACAAGGTTTTTACCACCTCCTTAGCCTGATTAGTTCTACACGGAAAAGCTTCTGGCCACCCTGAAAACGTACATACGTACACTAACAAGTATCTGTATCCCTGTGCCCTAGGCAATTCAGAAAAATCAACTTGCCAATAATCTCCTGGTTGTGGCCCAATTTGCAACTTTCCCATTTGTATTTGTCTCCTAACTACTGGATTATTTTTCAAACATACCGGGCACATTGCATTAACTCTTTTTGCCATTGTTAACATCTGATTAGAGATTATCTCATTCTTTAAAAATTTTACCAATGCTTCTGCTCTGCAATGGCATTTATTATGTTCTGATTCTAAAATAAATTTCATTATGCGAGTAGGTACCACTATTTGTCCCATTGGTGTAACATACCACCCGAGCTGATTCCTCTGTGCCCCTAGCAAGTTTATTAGTTTTCCATCTTCTATTGAATATTTGGGCTCCTGATTCAGGTATGGGGTAGCCGGATTTGTTCTTACCGGTACCAATGCCATTTGAGTCCATACTTCCCGTGCCACTTGCCGTGCTGTAACATCAGCAAATCGATTTCCTCTGTAAACTTCTCCTTCTGCATTCTGATGTCCTTTAACATGCATTACTGCAACTGCTTTGGGACTATGCACTGCATCCAGTAGCTGTAGCACTTCCTCCCGGTGCTTGATGTTGGTTCGCTGTGAATTCAAAAGCCCCCTTTCTTTCCATAACGCCCCATGCACATGAACCACACCAAAGGCATATTTAGAATCTGTCCAGATATTAACCCTTTTGTCCTTGCTCAAGTACAGAGCTCTGGTGAGTCCAATCACCTCTGCCTTCTGGGCCGAAGTTCCAGGTAACAAAGCCTTTGCTTCTATTACCTGATCCAATGTTACCACTGCATACCCAGCATAGCGAGTCCCATTCTCGACAAAACTGGATCCATCAGTGTATAGTTCCCATTCAGGGTCTTCCAATGGTTCATCCTTTAGGTCGGGTCTGCTGGCACACACTTGTTCAATTACTTCCACGCAATCGTGCACCAGTCCCCCAGCCTCCTGGTCACTGCGTAAAAACTCTGCTGGATTAACATGGTTAGTAGTCTTTATTTCAATATCATCCTGCTCTCTCAGGATAGCCTGGTATTGCAACATTCGACTTGATGATAGCCAGTGACCCCCCTTTTGCTCCAAAACAGCCATGACCATATGGGGAACAAACACTTTCATTTTTGCCCCCAAAGTCAATTTCCAGGCCTCTTGAATAAGGATTATTGTTGCCGCCACGGCTCGTAAACACGAGGGCCACCAAGAACTTACCGAATCCAGTTGTTTAGAGCAGTATCCTACTGGCCTCTTCCATGATCCCACCTTCTGGGTGAGGACCCCCAATGCCAGTTTTTGTCTCTCATTCACATACAACTGGAATTCCTTGGTCAGGTCAGGGAGTCCTAGGGCTGGGGCCTCTTTTAGTGCCTGCTTCAATTCCTGGAAGGCCTTCTTTTGTTGTGTAGTCCATTCCAACCGATGCTGCTTCAAGGCCTCATACAGTGGCTTGGCTAGGAGACCAAAATTCATGATCCACAGTCGACACCATCCCACCATTCCTAGAAAAGATCTCAATTCCTGATGGTTACGAGGCAAAGGAATAGCACATATTGCCTCTATTCGGTTTACTCCCAAACGTCTCTGCCCTTGTGTGATCTCACAACCGAGATAAATAACGCTATTTTTGATCAATTGAGCCTTTTCCTTAGAGACGCTATACCCTACTTGGCCAAGCATATTGAGTAATTTAATTGTTATTTCCACACACATGTCCCTTTCCTTAGTGGCCAGAAAAATGTCGTCCACGTACTGCGGGACTACATACAAGGATGGAGATATTGTTACCTGGGTTGTCTTCCATTCCTCCAGCTCCTTGGCCAGCTGATTTCCAAGAATAGTAGGGCTGAGCTTAAATCCCTGTGGGAGTCTGGTCCACGTAAGCTGCCTCTTTCTCCCAAAATCAGGACTCTCCCACTCGAAGGCAAAATATTTCCTACTCTCTACTGCCAGTGGGATGCAGAAGAAAGCATCTTTAAGATCAATCACAGAGAACCATTTAAACTCCTCCGATACAGATGTTAACAATGTGTAAGGATTAGCAACAACTGGATGTATGTCCTTTACTATTTCATTAATAGCTCTCAAGTCCTGTACCAAATGATATTTACCATTAGGCTTTTTCACTGGAAAAATTGGAGTATTATACTCTGATTCACATTCCTGTAATATTCCTTGAACCAAAAATTGTTTGGTTAACGGGGCTACTCCCCTCCTTGCCTCAAGCTTCAAGGGGTATTGCTTTACCCTCACTGGTCGGGCCCCTTCCTTAAGTTCCACCTTTACTGGCTGGGCAGCTTTAGATTTTCCGGGGACCCCTGACTCCCACACCCAGGGTACTACAGCCTGCTCAATTTCTTCTGGAATAGGAGAGGCATCCACTTCCTTAATCACAAAAATGCCCACTATTTGTTCCTCAGGTATCTCCAATTTCACCCTTCCCCCTTCAAATATTATTTTCACATTAAGTTGGGACAATAGGTCTCTGCCAAGAAGGGGTGTGGGGCAATTTGGCATATACAAAAATTGATGACCTTATTCCTTCCCCCCAAACCTAAGATTTAAAGGTTGTAAAAATGGTTGTTCCTCTAGCTTCCCTGTTGCCCCCACCACCTGTACCGTTGTGTCACTCAAAAGTCCCAATAGTCTATTAAGTACAGAATATGTAGCTCCAGTGTCTACCATAAATTCCTGACCTTTCCCATTTATCTCTAAAACTACCCTCAGGTCTCTGTCTAGTCAGCTCTGAGTTTGATAATTTCCCAAAACTAGTGCTTGAGCGGCCTCTGCTGGTCCTCCTGTAAATCCTCCCACATGAGTATTCCCTATTAATCCCATGTTACCCCCTCTAACCGGGCATTCATTTTTCCAGTGCTCCAATTGTTGGCAAAATGCACACTGGTTTGGATCCAACCTCCCTGTGTTAGGTGCAAACCCAAATCCTCCCCGACCTCTCATCATCCCCCTCTGTCCACGATTCGCTCCTCCCCGACCTCGTCCCCTAATGAATTTTCCTCCTGCCCCTGTCTGTTGCATTACAGCGAAAATACTAGCTTGTTGTCTTTTTGCAGTTTCTTTTTCCCTGTTGTTGTATACCTTCCATGCTGCCTCCAACATTTTATCCAAATTCCGAGTATCCTCCCCTTCCAGCTTTTGTAACTTTTTCCTAATATCCTCTTGTGATTGCCCTAAAAACAATAATGCCAATTGAAGTTTCCCTGATTGATCTTCTACATCTAAATTAGTAAACTTCCGAGCCATGTCTTTTAATCGTTCCAAAAAGGCAGACGGAGACTCATTCTTGTCCTGCTTGACCGAATACAACTTAGACCAATTCATAGTCTTAGGTATTCCTGTTCTAATTCCTTCCACCAACAATTCCTGATATCGTTTTACAGCCCTTATTCCTCCCATAGAGTTTGGATCCCACCTGGGTTCCTCACTTGGCACCAATTCATCAACTGTTTCATTTAGTTGTCGCAACCTAATCTCCTCACGAGCCTTTTCTCTCATGGCTTTAATAACCATTTCCTTTTCTGTGGAATCCATTATAGTATCCAATAATACCTGTAAATCATTCCAGCCCGGATTCTGAGTTTTTATCACCATTTTAACCACCCTTGCTACTCTTTCGGGGTCCTCCTGATAACTCCCAGCCGATTGTTTCCATATTACCAAGTCCCCTGGAGAGAAAGGCACCTTTATAAGTATCCTTTCTCCCTGTGGTCCCACAGCTTCCCTTAACGGTGCAATTAACTGTGGCCCCTTCTGCCCCTTCCTTCCTTGGTGAGTCCGCTCTGCTAACGGCGTTCTTTTAACACTCTCACTCTGTTCACCACCAGTATCACTCTCGCTAGATCCCATTTTTATAGTTATGTCAGCAGGGGGAGCAAGAGGTACATTAGGAACAACTGGAACCCTCGGAGGTGCTACATAATAGGACAAATCTTCCTCAGTCGGGGGATACAAATCACGCTCCTTTCTTTCTTTACATCCAACACACCCTCTCTCATCATTCACCTCCAAAACCAAAATACCACACTCCTTTTGCCATTATTCTTTCCGATATAAAACAAAAAACAAATCTAAATATGGTATTTCATCCCATTTCTCATTCCTCCTTAAAAATTGCATCAAAGATTCCATTATCCCCAATTCCAGTGTACCATTCACCGGCCATCCCGCTTCCCCAATCTCATATTCAGGCCACCAACGATTACAGTAATCTATCATTTTGCTCTTATCTAATTCTTGAGAATATCCTTCACCTTTCCATCGTTTCAATATACAACCTAATGGCGTGTTTCCAGGTATTTTGCCATTGGCCTGTGAGACAGAGTAGGGATCCGTCCTGAATTAGGTGAAGTGTCTGACAACGGTGAAAAGTCAAACAGCCAAAGCTGAAGGAAAAACTCGCATGCCGAGACAGCAAGGAGACAGAGAAAGAAAAACAGAAAAGAACACGAGGTCAATTTGCCCCGACCTAGAAATTCCTTTGATAAAGAAGAACTGGTGCTAAGTGTCATGCAAGATGAATATGTATGAACTTATTGTGAAACTGTATGCATATGCATTTGGAAGGGGGATAAAAGGAGGTCTGAAATCTTCAGGGGTACGCATGCCTTTTGAAGAGAATTTTTCTCTGTGTGCGTCCGGCGCCGTAAATAAACATACCGAGCTTTACAACTTTTATAAAGTTGTGAGGTTTCTTCTTTTCTCCGCAAAACATTTTGGCGAGCCAAGGCAGGAGTTCTCTGTCCCCGCGGGGGCAGGGGGGATAGACGGACCTCCAAGGCATGCTCCAGGATTTTTTTTCCTGGTGGGGCTCCGCTTGTCTCAACTTGCCACCTGCAAGGACAGACAACGACCCGCTGGCCTGCGGAGTAAGATACGGTATGTACTGAGGGGCCCCAGGGGGGAGGAAGGAGACAAAAGGAGTAAACCACCCAGAGACGTCTGGGTTCATGGGTTCAGCTGATAGAGCAGCTGTATTAGAGACGGGGTTCATCGTTCTGATAGAGCAGACCGCTAGCGGCTTTGGGGGTAAGCCGGGTGTCCTGGGGTGACATTATGATGCTTGTATATCCCCATTCATCTGTTCTGTGCCTTTAAGACCGGCTCTGAAGAGTGGAAGTTTTGTTTGGGTTTCTCTAATCAGGGACAGAGAGGAAAGCGGTACATAAGACTGTTTTTTCACTTCCAGCTTCAGCTTGCTGCTTTTGCTTGCTCTCTTTTTCTGCTCTTGCTTCTGCTCTGCTTTCTGCCTCTGCTTATTAGCTAGTTCTAGCTAAACAGTCCACATTGCTTCCTGGACTGTTTCTCCTCTCCTGTTCCTGTGACCATCTCGAACCTGCTCCGGACTGGGACCCGGGAACACCGAAGGTTCGGCTGCAGCGGCTGGCCCAGCGCCGGAGGGACTGAGGACAGAGCAACGACCCCCCCCGAAAGAGACTTTCTGATTTTGTCATCTTTCTCAAAGCGGTGTAATCGGGTATTGTTCATTTTGTGTGCTGGGGGGTGCGGGGCCAGTCAAATAAACAGGTTCTTTCCACCTCTCTCCGAGGAATTTTTTCCCGAACCGGTTGGGGGGAGGGGCCGTGTGGGTTTCGCTTTCTGGAGGGGCCCTCCTTTGCAGATTCTTTAACAAATTTGCCCTAAACCAGTACACCGGGTGAACCTGTGTATGTGTGTATTGGGGATTCATAGTTCTGATAGAGCAGAACTGGTGAGCCCGTGTGTGTTTTGTTTGTGTGTGTGTGTGATGTCCGGACACTGTGTTGCTGTATGGTTAATGTGTGTGGCAAGTGCACTGTGTTTGTGATCGTGCAGGTTATATGTGTATGGTGTATAAAAGAGAGTAAATCTACAGTGCCCTACAGTGTGGGGGGTCAGTACTCCCCGTGTTTGAAGCAGCCGAGTGAGGCCAGAGGCGCAGGCTGCAGCAGGCTGCGGGGGCAGGGAGAGAAGTGCCCCGCGGAGAAGCGAGTGGAGGAATGTCAGTGATGGTATCTATCGTGTTCGAATGTAGTGGTTTGTGTAGATTTGGTACATTTTAACCATGTGTATGAGCTCAGAGAGTTCCTTTGCCTTGGATGTTTGGACTTGATCTCTAGACTGTGCGCTGTTATTTTGATTGTGTCTAGGAAAATTGATATGAGTAAATGCTGAATTATGGTATGCTGTGTTGTGTCGAGAAAAGTGAGCACTTTGAGAAATATGCCCTTTCCCAGTGATTTTGTGTGGTGATTTTCTTCTGCTGCATTGTGGTAATTTGATTCTCAGATTGTATAGTGGTGTTTGTGGAGATTTTATGACTTTGTTGCAACAAGAGTAGCATTTTACATAGGAGAACTATAATACGGTGATTTATGTTTAACTTCGATAAAGTGAGTTAAAGGAATTCCAAGAATTCTCCCCCTCATTGTAATTCAAGCCTTGGCTGAAGTGAACTTGAGATAAAGGGGGGGGGGGGAGAGTGCGTGTGTCTGTGTCTGTGTCTGCGGGCATATCAGAGCTTCGGCTGTGACTAGCACAGCCTTTTTGCAAAGCAGCAAAACAAGTGTAAGTAGACACAGTGCTTAATTAGATTGTGCAAGAAGAGAACTAGAAAAGACTGATATTTTGTAAAACAGAGTTTATATTGAAGAGATGAAGGAGATGAATTAGTTAATGAGACTTATGAGATTTATGAGACTTCAGTTGGTACTGCAGTAAGTCTTTACTGGAAACAATCCGCTGAAAGGATTTAAAGTTCTCTGTAACAAACAGAATAGCCTGCCTTTGTGAGCAATTTCGGGGAGCCTTTGGTACATCAAGAGGCTGGCACGCTGTGTGAGGTGACAGTGGCTGCGCCCTGGGCACAGGGACAGCTCTGGCTGCCCTGTCTCCCCAGGGAACACGGGAATGGCCTGTGGGCAAAATCTGGATGTGCAGGTATTATTGCAGTGCGGTGTTTATGAGAAACACTGGTATTGCTGTTTTGCTGTTCTAATAAGTGTCAGGGTACACGCCCCGAGTGTAAATTAGAGGTTCCTGGTCAAGCGGATTCAGAACCTAAGGTCTTAGAGCTTGTGTGTGGGAATCATATCTGATACCTGCCACCTGGAGCTGTGTGTATAGGAGGAAAACTGAGAAACTACTGTGAAGGTCTGTAAAAAGGTTTGAATGGAAGCGAGATAGGGCAAGGAGAAATAAATAATGAGAACTGACCAGAGCAAACAGGTTCCTAAATTAGCCCCTTTTGGGAGGGGCTCACTGGGAGGAGGTTGCCAGTAAGAGCAGCTCAGAAAATAAAAAGATTTATAGTGCTTCATTGCTGTTAGTACTGTTTTATAATAGGAAGATAAATGGGATAGTTTTTGTATGCTGAGATGTCTATTGTTTTAAGAAATCACCCAGAATGACAAAGAGACTCTGAGATCAGACCGCTCTCTGGTCTTGGCCCTTGAAAAGGAAAACAAGGCAAAGAGAAAGCAAATCAAACATGTTGTTCAGCATGCAGCATAAGATAGCAACGTATGAAATCAGGCAAGGATTATCACGCTGAAATGCGAAGCAATCACAGTTCGCAAAATGAGTGCATATGATTTGCTAAAGGCTTCCTCCCAAAGTAAGGGAGGAGGGGTAAAGGTGACCTTCCCAAAAGGGAAGAATTTTTGTCGGCACAAGGGTCATGTGTTCAGTTTTAAATAAAGCTTTAGTACCTGTGGAGAATGTTTATGTTGTAGTGTGGGGAATGAACAACTGGCCAGTCTGAGAAGGCATACTTTTGCAAACCTTTAAAGTAACATGTGTACTATGTGTACCTAAAAGCTTTTGTACAATTCGCTCAATTTGCTAAACATTCTCAAATGAGAAAGGTTACTCTGGAGGCAAATAATATAAAGATGTTAGGCTTAATATTAACAGACACTGAAATTAAGAAAGACATTACTAAGGAGATATTAGAATAAGTAAATAAGTATTTTAAAGGATATGGGCCTCTGCTGCACCAGGGAGAGTGAAAGATGCTCCGCCATGGGATGCTCCACCATCAGGCTTAATGAAAGAACACAACCAGTGAGAACTGAGTAGTACCCTCCCTCAAAAGGAAGGTAAGGAAGGAATCAGTCCAATAACTGATAGTACTGGATTAAGGGCTTTCAATAAGATAACACAGAATTTGTACCCTGTGGTAGCAAATCCATAGACCTTACTAACTTGTTTAACACCTGAGCTAACCTGGTTCACTGTTTTAGGCCTAAGAGATGCCTTCTTTTGCCTCCCTATCCACAAAGCCAGCCAGAATATTTTTGCATTCAAACACAAGCTCACATAGTCCATGTGCCTGAAGGCTTCAAAATTCTCCACTCTGATTGGAGAACAGCTTGCAAAGACCCAGAGTCCCGGGAAGCTCCACAAGAGGAAAGGAGGCTGTTGCAGTACGTGAATGATCTTCTAGTAGCCACTCAGACGAGGGAAGCGAGAGAAGCCTGGACGGTAAGCCTTTTGAATTTCCTAGGACTCCAAGGACGCAGAGTCTCAAAGAAAATGCACAGGTAGTGAAACAGAAGGTAATCTACCTGGAGAAAGAAGTGAGTGCTGAGCAGCAGACTTTAAGGCAGGGAAGCCCTATGCCAAACCCTGAACTCCAGACAACGAAAGAACTCCAAAACTTCTTAAACATGGCAGAGTAGTGCCAGCTGTGGGTTCATAATTATGGACTGTTCGCCAGACCCCTCTATGCTCTTATTGCCAATGGGAACTGAGATCTCCAGTGGACTTGAGATGTTGGGGATTTTTTCAGGGATGGCCTAGAAAGCAGCTGTGAGGGGCAGGTTCTCACAGCCTGTTTCTGTGAACAGCAGAGGTTCTCAGGTTATTTTTAATTACAGGTAAAAGTGACAAACATGAAGGCCTTGAGAGCCTTGAACATCAGAGTTCTCAGGCAGCTTTCTCATAACAAGTGGATGTTCTATCTTTGGCTGTTTTAGGAAAGCAAGAATAATTTTGAGAACCCAAATCTTGGTATTGGAAACATAAGGAGGGGTTGGTATGTTATGTCTGACCTATTGTGAGCTCAGATTTTGCAATATGCATGAACTTGATTAACACTGTTATAAAAGGTGCCGGATTGATCAATAAATCGGCGTCGATGGCTGACCAATGCAAGGTGGGTCGTCTCCCTCCAACTTCAAAAAAGAGACACCACACGGGCCTTTCATCAGCTAGAGAGTCCCCCTCATGTCGGCTCCAGCTTTGAAACTTCCAGATGTAAGTAAAGCATTCTTTCTATTTTTCCACGCAAAGAATTGCCCTGGGAATATTGGCTCAGGACTTGGGTCCATACCGAAGGGCAGTTGCTTACTTCTCTAAGCAACTATATGCAACAGCCGAAGGATGGCCAGGTTGCCTCAGAGCTGTAGCAGCAGTTGTGCTGAACATTCAAGAGGCACACAAGATTACCCTGGGACAAAAATGACTGTGCTAGTGTCCCACACAGTGTCCGCAGTACTGGAAGCAAAGGGTGGCCGCTGGCTTTTCACCAGAGAGGTTTCTGAAATACCAGGCCATCATGGTAGAGCAAGATGATGTAGAGATAGTGGTGACTAATATTGTCAACCCAGCTTCTTTTCTCAGTGGGATCAAGGAGAAGCAGTACACCACGATTGCCTAGAGACCATTGAAGCTACCTACTCCAGCTGCCCAGACTTAAAGGACACTCCTCCGGACGATGCAGGGACCTGGTTCACTGACAAGAAAGCGACATTGCAAAATTCACAGTGACTACCTGCAGAGAGGTAATAGAGTCTGGACCCTTACCAACAGGTACCTCTGCACAGGATGCTGAGATAAATGCATGGACCCATGCCTTAGAAACAGCAAAAGGCATTCAGAGTTGTGCATGCACATGGAACCATCTGGAAGGAGAGGGGACTGCTGACCTCACAGGGAAAGAAGAGACAATCCAGCCGCTGGAAGCAGTTCAGCTACCTGAAAAAGCATATTAAGGCACACCAGAGAGTGAGCTTAAAATTGGAGGAAAGAAATGAGCTGGCGGATGGAGAGGCAAAGAAATCAGCAAAGGGTGAGGTACAGATTTTCCTCGAAGGTAAGCCATGATACAATAATACTAATCAAAAGAGACGTACAACTGCAAGGGGTGGGCTACCATTGAAAGAGAGCTAGTAATCCCTTCCCATTTTCGTGGTTACTAGTGAAGGAAGGGCATTAGAAAACACACTAGGGCCTAATTACTTAAAGCCTTTTATAGAGTGTGGCTCCTTTCTCAAAAGGACCAAGGCTGAGAGTGATACAGAGTCCATTGGAATGAAGTGTTGACTTTGAAGTAGTAATTCCCACAGGCTTTCTAGAACACACATCTGATTGAAAGGACTGTTGTATCATTGTCAGGAATTTATATACCACTATCACTCAGGTGAGCCGATAATGTGATCCTTGCCTCCAGACTAACCTCAAAATACCCCCCCCCCCCGGGCCAAAACTCGATCACACTGGGAGAGGCCATGGGCCTGTACAGCAGTGGCAAATCAACTTTTCAGAACTCCCAAGGAAAGGGGGGTATCAGTATTCACTGGTATTAATAGATACATTTTCAGGGTGGCCAGAAACATTCCCCACCAGAACTGTCAAAGCTCAAGAGGTGACCAGATCATTTTTAGAAGAGATAATACCAAGCTTCAGAGTTCCAGCTACAATATCCTCAGATAAAGAATCACCTTTCATTTCCAAAATAGTGCAACAGATTAGTAGCCATCTGGGCATAGATTAGGAACTTCACACCCCATACCACCCCCAATCAAGTGGCCAGGGGGAGAGAATGAATCATTTGATTAAGCAGCAAATCATAAGACTGGGGCAAGAAGCTCTTCCACTAGCACTATTGCAAATTCAAACTAAACCTTTTGAGCTAAAGGAATGCTGAATCCTTTTGGTATGCCTTATAGAAGACCATATAGAATACAAGGAGAATGTCCAGAATGTCCACTTACATGGTGGCATTAAGCAAACGGCTCAGAGAAATTGAGAAACATGTGGCTGGAACTCAGAGCAGGGAGTTAGATAGCCTGGGGTTGCTGTATATGTTAAGTCTCTTACAGAGAAGACTTCGGAACCATAGTGGGAGAGACCACTGCAAGTACCTCTCACCACCTTCACTGCAATCAAAATCAAGGAGCAGAATGCCTGGATCCATCACTCTCGGGTGAAGAAGGCCCAGAAGCCCCTTCAGGAGTGACACCAGGAGACAATGAACGGAGACTAAAACTTATTCGGGCAAAATGAGTATACTGCGGTCGGGAGTAGCTAATACTTTAGTGTAAAGAATTGTTTTGTATGGAATTATAACTGAAGTTTTAGAACTAGAGAGTACCTCTACCCAAAGCAATGCTGAATGGCCTTGGTCCCTGGCATTTAATCAGTATACTGGATCCATGGGAAAACCTTCTGAGATAAAAGATTTAAACATATCTACTGTAGTAATCCACGAGAATCAGGTATGTGAGGAGTAAGAATAGCAAGAACAGGAACTGCGAACACTTCCAGGAATCTGAGGAGAAGAAATCAAAGTAACGTGCTTAGTCATCAATTGGATGGCTTATGAGAGACCAGATGTAATTAGTGTCTGAACCTCCCCTGGTGTATATGAACACCAGGAAGTCTGTGATAACCTAAGTGAATCAGAATGTTGGTGTAATTTCACCCTGATACAGCCTGTAGAAGTGACCTGCCTTTGAGCTCGAGTTACTGTCAGACTTTCATTTGAATTCAAAGTGGACACTGCACTTTTTAACACAGCGGGGCCTTATACACCCCATACTAGTTCAGACTCTACCCAAACTCCAAACTTGAACCTAACGTAGTAAAGAATGTGACTGAACAACAGCTATTATTCAATCCAGAATGGTCTCTCAAACGTGTGGAGTTGATAATGCAAATTAACATCTCAAAAATCCAACCAGCCTGCTCCTCCTTCCTAAAAACTTCCTTTGAGGGCTGGACAACATGGTCACAAGAACAGGCATATCTCAGGAGCAGAACAAGAAAGGAAGGAGCCAGCTCTCCTGGTGCCTAAAACCAGGAACACCAAGAAATCAGTTTCCTTAGGTCATTTTCCAAGCTGGTTGGCTGAACCCCAGGCAATGGCTGGTAAAGGGTGCTGAACTGCAGGTGGTAAATTAACCCAAGCAAGGAAGGTGATTTTCCTTATTTATAGCTGTCCCTTTTCCTACTGAGATTTGGATCAGTGATTGTCCCAGTCTGAGGCGGTTGGATTCTGCTTAAAAGAAGTAGAGAGAGAGACCCTCTCAGAGCTCAGCAGCAAACTGTAGGATTTTGAGCATCACTTTTGTGCTGAGTGTTTCAAGTAGCAGAAACCTGATCCCAGTTTCTTCTGAGGCACTGCAATGAATTTAGGCTTTTCTCTCAAGATTTCCCCTCCATTATCTTCTGCCCTGAACACAGTCCACAGCTTGATCTTAGCTAGGGGCAAGGTGGGTGAGGTTTTGTAGACCAGGAGAGACATTCCTGCTTGCCACACATCTGAGAAATCAGGTGCTTTGGAGGGAGAGGGAGAGGTTAGATTCCCTGAGGTCTCTACATTTCAGAACAAACATCTGCCTCAAGTATGACCTAAACCTCTGTCAGGTACACTTGTGAAGTGTGTCTGAATTTGCAGTATGAGCCCAGCACATCCCTCTGGCAGGGAGAGATGATCATGGACAGAAAGCAGTTCCCGTTCCCCATAACAAACTTCTAACTGGCATATTAGGGACAGGATTAGGAGTTTTAAATGGAATTGATTCAGAAATACTGATGAATAAACTGGCTGCTGCAGCAGGTAGCCTAACAAAATTGAAGCAGCCTTTATAGTAATCTCTATTAGCATTAGGAACTAGCCAGTGACAGATTTCAAAAGTACTGCCAAAGTAAAGAAGTATGAAAAGGCCGGGGACCAAGACCACAAATTGATAGTAGAAGCACTTAGTATAGTTCAAGATAATGTGTCTTTAGCTTTCAGTTGTATACAAGCACAGTTATGGATAAAAGCAACACCAGCTCTGATCATATAGGAAAGGGGTGAAGGTAATTTTCCAGCTGAAGTTCGGAAAATTGAGTGAGATAATGCAATTGATTTTGAAAGGAAGTTTCAATCCTGGTGGACTATGGTGAATTTCACCTATGATCCTGTTTCTAATGTGGCCACTGCCTTTGTGCTTACCATATGTAATGCCACTGTTTATGTTATCCATCCCATCATTGCCCTAAGATTAAACCATGAAGAAACAATACTCTATCCTTCAGAACATAGAGTGTTGGCACGAAAAGATGAATGAAAAGTGGCAGACAGTAAACTTAGAATCCTGCATTACTAGAGAACAAATGGGATTCATTTGTGAAAGCAATACTGCTAATGCCCAGGATGTGTTTGGACACTGAACAGGGTATTTGCCACTTTGAAATTCATCCAGTCACTGACCAGAAAACTGTGCTCGTATATACTGAAAAAGGGCGTATGTTTGAGAACTGCTTGTGCTGCTGTACAAATTGATAGCAATGATGTTATTCTGTTTAGTAGAAACCATTCTAATCTCTGTATTTGTAATTTTGTTAAGATTATTGGGTGTGATTTTTTGTATTTGGTGCCAGTAACATCCCACCAGCTGATTACAGCCAATTACACAGTGTATCACAGACTACCACCTACCCCTATTGGGGCGAACCTTACATTGGTAAAACAATTAATTAAGCACCAAGACCTATTAGAAGTCTTGAAAGAAATCCGAGAAAGTGGAAAGAAAACCTTAATTACTGTCCAACATGATACAAAGGAGATAACCAGAGTTCTACAAAGAATAAAATAAAATATAGATCATCACTAGTGAGATGTGATCTTTGGGTGGTCACCAACTGCAAATGGAATCTTTAATAAGTTGTGCCACTCTATTCTAGTTTTACTAATATTAGTTGGGATAAGCTTAGGATTATCTATTACATTGTTAATTTGGAACTGGAGAATACTACAACGAATGGCTGTACTAAACTCTTTATCAAACGTACATAGTGAAGCATTAAAAGACACTTATTGTCATGAGAGTTTTCATTAAGTAAAAGAATTTACTTATTTCCTAGGAAAGGGGGGAATGAGACAGAGTAGGGATCCATCCTGAATTAGGTGAAGTGTCTAACAACGGTGAAAAGTCAAACAGCCAAAGCTGAAGGAAAAACTCGCATGCCGAGATAGCAAGGAGACGGAGAAAGAAAAACAGAAAAGACCACGAGGTCAATTTGCCCCAACCTAGAAATTCCTTTGATAAAGAAGAACTGGTGCTAAGTGTCATGCAAGATGAATATGTATGAACTTATTGTGAAACTGTATGCATATGCATTTGGAAGGGGAATAAAAGGAGGTCTGAAATCTTCAGGAGTGCGCATGCCTTTTGAAGAGAATTTTTCTCTGTGTGCGTCTGGCGCCGTAAATAAACATACCGAGCTTTACAACTATTATAAAGTTGTGAGGTTTCTCCTTTTCTCCGCAAAACACCTGCGCTAAGGTTTTAGAAGTTTTAAAAGACATCATATTACAGCCTTTAATTTTAATTCCACCTTTTGTCCCAATAAACCAATATACGTTCTCGCCGTCCTTCCCCAAGAAAAAACGATAGGAGGCGAGTTCCGGATTTGCGTACTTAGACGTCTTATGGCCGGAGCCTAGGCTTTTTCCATTAACCACCAAATCCAAATCCAATTGTCACCTTTTTCAATATAAAGCACCTTCGGGCTTACCTTATGCAGTCGTCCGACAGGCGCGGGGGTTGGGCACGACCGATGACACCTCCAAGAAAAGCTCGGGGCCGGCTTGGAGTGGTTGAGACGCGAGCCATCCCAGCAGCCTTCGGAGTCCTGCCGTGGTCGCCAGAAAACTGTTGCCCGATTGATAAAGGACACAAAACTCGGATAAGTTTTGTGCGGTGCTTTATTGAAGGGCCCGGGGGCCTGCGGACTAGCGTCTCCAAAATCAGAGCCCCAAAATTCACACAAGGGTGTTTTCCTTTTATATACATGCAATTCATAACAAAGTCTCCAAGAAGCAGTGGCCCTTTGCCAAACGACAGACCCCTTGTAATACATTCCCTAGTTCACAAGCAAAATCATAAATCTTCTGCTAGTCCTATTGTATGCTGCCCCCCCCAAACCGGTTGGTCTTCTTTACTCTCCTACCCTGGTTCAATGTTTATTAAGTTCCTAAGACTACCTGCCAAGGTTACACAGAACTCAACACATAATATCAACGGCTACAAAACTATTTTTAACAAACCAATTCACACACAACTCATAACTAAACTATAATAAAACATTTTGCTAAATTTCATTTCTTTTCCAACATAGACACATATTTCGGTGCAGTTTATGCCTCTGCCCACACAGGGGAAATGGCTGTGCATGCCAAACAACACCTGGTGCAAGCCTTTTCAGTGTTAGGGATCCCTAGGTATGGGAACTCAGCACATCCCTCTGGATGTTCAGAGTTGCCGAGAACCCTCTCGGTGGGCTAGGAGACCCTGGCATGTTGCCCGGAACACCTGGTGGCTTGATTTTGATCCTTTTAACCAAGTGCCACCTGTGTATGACGACATGGGAGCCACACCAGTTTTAATGGTGCAAAAATAATGTGTTCACAGGGTGTTGGAGAAGTTGCCCCGGTTCAGACCTCTGTAACCATGGAATAAACATCTGGATATAACCCTCCAGCAGAATCCTCTCCCTCTTCTCTTCACCATCGCCAGAAGCTCTCTCTCCTGAGGTAAATGGAGTTCCTGACAAGCCTGGACTTGCAGCACTGCCCTGCTGCAATCTCCAGCAGCCAAGGTATCTCTGGGGTAAAGCACCACAGAAGCCGCCTTTGGCTCAGCAGCGAGGGTCACACTGACCCAGGCACAATCTAACTGGTTATATTGGGATTCCTATTCTAATATATTGGCGTCCCTGGGTGGGCAAAGCGACTCCGCAGCCCGAGAACGGACTCGCAGTACCTCAGAGAAGCTTTGGCAGCCGTGCATCCAGCTGGAAGGGCTTTGGTTGCATCGCCCTCCGCTAGAGACTTTGGGAATATTCCCAGAAGAAGTTTCGTGGACTGTTCGGCGCCTCTGGAAAGCCCAGCTTCATTGTGGTGAGCAGATTTTCCAGAGGAAGAAGAGGGTAGCCTCTCTTGCCCACAGAGAGGTCCTTTTCCGGTGGAGACCTGCCTGCCTGTACCCAGCCACCTACAGCTTCCATTTCACGTGAGTATCTCTGCTTTCGGTAGAGCAGAAGCTCAAAAACAGACTCTGCCGTGAGTTCTGTTCCTTTTTGCCTTTGCATTTTTGACTGCGCAGCCCCACAGACGGGAATTCATTGCGTTCTAGGCTTTTAGCTTTCTGCCGCGCATTTCACTCTGTTTTGGAATTCACACCGGAGCGGGATCGCTCTCTGCCCTTCCCCCCCGGCTCGGCAGCATGCTCGGACACGTGTTAGGAGACTCTCTTTCTTTCTCGGTGCGGGGTTCGGAGTGCTCTTTGCACACGCGGCGCGGCGGGGGAGCTCCCCAGTTTCGGCTTGCCACGTGGAGTGGCTGCTCTCTCTGCTCTGCGGGGGGCTGCATTCCACCACGGGAGAAGCTTTGTTTTCTGCCTCGGCTCGGCAGGGCGTGCCCTGCTGCTGCTGCCCGGGAATTTTAAAAGCAGTATATACAGCTGCATTGTGAAGCTTTTGTCTGCTCGTTATCGCTTTCTATCTGTGGGTTTTTTTAGAAATTGGTAGCTGATTTTAGCTTTGTTTTTGGTCAGGCAGGATTAAGTACTTGGCTTTTTACATCTAACATGGGTTCCAAACTTAGCATTGTACAAAGGGGAGTGTATTATAATATTGTTAGCATTTTAGTCAATGGTAATGTGAAATTCTCTAAAGGAAAATTGAAACAGTTTATAAGATGGCTTTTTCTGCAGTTCCCAAACATTTCCCATGAAGAAATTCGCAATATTCAATTCTGGGATAAAGTTGGGAATGAATTGATAACCTTAGGACAATCTGGCAAATCACCCTCAGCTAAATTTGTGTTCTGGAGTTTACAAATTCAAACAGCATTGCTCAAACAAAAGGAAATGGAGAAAAAGCCAAATGTAAAGCCATGTACCTCTGGTGTCCCTGTTTCTCCCTCCCCTAGCTCTAAAACCCCTAAACCTCTTTCCCCAAAAATTAGTATTTTAAAGAGTGCAAACTCATTGGGAAGTCGGCTCCCAGAGTGTGCAAGAATACCTGAGTTGTTTTGTTCACAAAGCCCTGGCCAGGCTGTGTGGCTTTCCCAACCCCCTGTATCCCCTCCTCTAAAACCCAGAGCACGTGTTAGCTTTCCGGAGAGCAGTGATGTCCAAAATGGCCCCCAGTCCCTAGGGGGTCCGCAAAATGGTGGATGCCACGTGGCATCTTCCCAAACCTGGTCTTCTTCTTCCCAAAATCCTCTTAAGCATTCCAAAATTCCATCCCCATCCCCCTCTCCTCCTGTTCCTCGTGACCCCTTTCCCCCTTCCCCCCCTTTCCTGTAGTACCCTCGGCTCCGCCCCTCTACTCCTCCCAGGGGGCGTCTGCTGACGTGATGTCACCAGGCGTCCCCGCCCCCTGCCAGCCCCTTGTCCCCGCCCCCTGTTCCCAGGGTTTCCCTGCCCCTTGCCGGCTCCCTGTCCCTGCCCCCTCCCCGGGTTCCCACGGTGGGGACACACCCACTGCCTGTCCCCAAACCTGTAGCTGTGATCCCAATGCTTCTGATTCAAGGGATACAGAGCAGGGGACGGCAGACCCAATGCATAGTCCCATGTTGTCACTAGCTCCTGTTACGTTTCAGCCTGCAGCTCAAGCCGGGGCAGCTCCAACTGCTAATTGGAGCTCCTTTGGACGACAATTGATTAAAGAGATCTGTAAATCTCATAAAGAATATGGTCCACACAGTCCATATTTCTGTGGCCTTTTAAATTCTGAATTGAGTAGGACTGTGGTAGTCCCACATGATTTAAAACAGCTTTTTTCCTGCCTCATGACCTCCACGGAATTCAAATTATGGGAATCAGCATTGAAACAACTGCTAAAAGATGCTCTCCCAGGCTTACAGGCTGATCCAAACACAGCGAAAGACAACAGTGGTAACCCTATCACCACTGAGCACCTCTGTGGTGAGGGCCAGTGGTCTTCTCCCTCAGTCCAAGCTACTGCAATTCCTGCAGAAACACTCGAGAAAGTAAAAGAAGCAGCTGAAAAAGCATTCTTTTCCCTCCAATCTGAGGGGCCTTTTGAGACCTATAGTAAAATTAAAGAGCTACCATCAGAGCCTTTTTTAAAATTTGTAGAAAGGCTAACTAGAGCCATTGAAATACAGGTTAAAAATGAAAATGCTAGGGAAGCAATTTTAGAGGAAATAGCATTTACAAATGCAAATGAACAGTGTCGAGCGGCAATCCTGAGCCTTCCTATGGAACCTTCCCCTACACTAAAGGATATGCTTCTAGTCTGTAACAGGAAAGTGCCTCTGGTGAGTGTGGCTGAAGACACCAGACCAAGGCTGCTGCAAAGACCACTTCAGCATGTCGCTGTTGCCAGCCCTGCGCCTTTTCCTTCAGCACAGCAGTACCCTGGGCAGCAGCGGAGACCGGCAATGGTTGAGCCCACTAAACCATGCCTGCTTTGTAATAACCTAGGACACTGGAGTAACCAGTGCCCCCTGAAAAGGGAATTTGATGAATTTAGAAATGGCAGGGGAGGAGAACTACAAGCCCTCCCTAGGGGTCAACAACAAAAAACTGAAAAGGGAGTGCCCGCCTGCCAGGCGTGCAGACATAAAAGGAGCAGGCCAAGAGAATAAGGGTAGCAAAACAAACCAAGCGCGCGATAATATTAACATTTGTGTAAGTGAAGCAGGTGCTTCAAAGACCAAGTCTGCTAGTCCACTGTTGAAGGTGAAACAAAATAACCTTTGTTATGATTTAAGTGATCCTGTATTAACCGCATCTTCTGTCAATGAGCCTTACAGGTTGCAGCTGACAGAGTCACTCCACCTGAAGGACACTGACTGGCATTTTGTCTCTGTAAATCCTGAACATAAGGGTACTTGGAACCAAATTCGTTCTAAGTACATCATCATTGGAGACACCAAAAACACACCACAAGAGATCGAAATTGCTCCGGGAATGACAACATCAGATCCCAAGCAATTTGTTCTCGGCCTGCATTGTTTCCACCCACCCCTGTTTCTTCCCAAGGGACAAATTGTTGCTCAAGCTATCCCTGTGCCATCTTTACCTGAAAATATCGAAAAACAAGGGCCCACAGTCGCCCGGGTCCAAGTTATTGGGACAGATAAACCCAAATTGTGGTGCAATGTCAGTGGGGGTGGGGAGTCTAAACGCATTGAGATGCTTGTAGACACAGGTGCAGACTGCACAGTGATTCCAGTACAAGACTGGCCAGAACATTGGCCTTTACAAAATGTTGCTGGTCACCTTCGAGGTGTAGGAGGTCTGCAATTGGCAAGGCAATCCAAAAGCATTATTCAATTCGAGGGTCCAAACGGACAATTGGCAAATATCCGTCCATTTGTGTTAGATTATTCAGAACCTTTGTTAGGGAGAGATTTAATGGCCCAGTGGGGTGTCACAATTGATATTCCAGACTCTCCACAGCATTTTGTGCAGCAGTCATTAAACAACAGCGCCCCACCCAAAAACTGAAGTAGAAAACAGACAAACCAGTTGATG
The DNA here is from genome assembly GCF_028769735.1 of Zonotrichia leucophrys gambelii. Classification (NCBI taxonomy): domain Eukaryota; kingdom Metazoa; phylum Chordata; class Aves; order Passeriformes; family Passerellidae; genus Zonotrichia; species Zonotrichia leucophrys. The sequence continues at coordinate 157,888 of NW_026992292.1, read as the reverse complement.
TGAAACAGTGGCCACTCAGTAAACAAAAAATAAAGGTGCTTGAGGAACTAGTAGAAGAGCAACTAAAAAGGGCCACATTGTGGAGACCATGTCCCCATGGAACTCTCCAGTGTTTGTCATCCAAAAAGCTGACAAAAAGAGGTGGCGACTCCTCTGTGACCTCCGACAAATTAATAATGTAATTGAAGATATGGGTTCTCCCCAACCTGGTATGCCCTCCCCAACAATGCTTCCCCAGGATTGGAAATTAGCTGTTATTGATATTAAAGATTGTTTTTTCCAAATCCCATTGCACCCTGATGATGCACCGCGTTTTGCATTCTTAGTCCCTTCTATCAATTTAGAAGCTCCTATGAAAAGGTACCATTGGACCGTTCTTCCTCAGGGATTAAATGTATCTCCAGCTATCTGCCAGTGGTATGTCTCTTCCCTGCTTTCCCCAGTGCATGCAGCCACAGAGAAGGCCATCATCTATCATTATATGGATGATATCCTTGTGTGTGCCCCCAATGATGATTTACTCACACATGCGCTTGACCTAACGATCGATGCATTGATTATTGCAGGGTTCGAGCTCCAGGAAAAGAAAATTCAAAAGATGCCACCTTGGAAGTATTTGGGCTTAGAAATTGGAAATAGGACCGTTGTTCTTTAAAAACTAGAAATCAATCCAAGGATCAAGACCCTTGTGGATGTCCACAAGTTGTGTGGGTCGTTGAATTGGGTAAGACCGTGGCTTGGTCTGACTAATGAAGACCTTGCCCCTCTTTTCAATTTATTGAAAGGGGGAGAGGACCCAGGTGCTCCTAGGTCTATTACCCCAGAGGCACGGAAAGCTCTAGAAAAGGTTCAGATTGCAATGTCCACAAGACAGGCCCACCGATGCTGGCCTGACCTGCCATTCAAATTTATCATCCTAGGTAAGTTGCCACACCTCCATGGAATTATTTTCCAGTGGGAGGAAAAACAAACACCTAAGGCAAAGGACACACCAAAAAAGGACCGGGACCAGAGGGACTCTCTCTTGATCATAGAATGGGTTTTCCTCAGTCACAAAAGGTCCAAGAGACTGACAAAGCCTCAAGAGCTGGTAGCAGAACTGATCCGGAAAGCAAGAACCCGGATCAGGGAGTTAGCAGGATGTGATTTTAAGTGCATTCACATTCCAGTTGAGTTAAAATCAGGTCAAAATACTATGAAAATACTGGAACAATTGTTTCGAGAAAATGAAGTGTTGCAGTTTGCTCTGGATTCCTACTCAGGACAATTTTCGGTAGCGCGGCCCGCTCACAAATTGTTTGAACAAGATGTTCAATTTACTTTAAAATTAAGAACTGCTCTAAGTAGGAGACCTTTAAAAAGGGCTCTAACTGTCTTTGCAGATGCGTCCGGGAAGTCCCACAAGTCCGTTATGACTTGGAAGGATCCTCAAACCCAGCAGTGAGAGACGGACATTGCTGAGGTGGAAGGTTCACCTCAGGTAGCTGAATTGGCTGCGATTGTTAGGGCTTTTGAAAGGTTCTCAGAACCATTTAATCTGATTACAGACTCTGCATACGTGGCAGGAGTAGTATCCAGGGCAGATCAAGCAATACTGCAAGATGTATCTAACATTGCACTTTTTGAATTGCTCTCAAAACTGGTAAAGTTAGTCACTCACCGAGAGCAACCATTTTATGTGATGCATGTCAGGTCACACACTGACTTGCCAGGGTTTATCGCTGAAGGCAACAGAAGAGCAGATGCTCTTGCTGCACCTGCAGTGATGGCCACTCTCCCAAATGTTTTTGAACAGGCAAAAATCAGCCACCAGCTTTTCCACCAAAATGCACCTGGCCTGGTTCGTCAGTTTAACATCACTAGAGAACAGGCCAAAGCGATTGTGGCCACGTGCCCAAATTGCCAACAACATGCACTCCCTACAGTGAGTACGGGAGCAAACCCAAGGGGACTGAACAGTTGTGAACTGTGGCAAACAGATGTAACACACATACAGGCTTTTGGACGGCAGAAATATGTTCATGTTAGTGTAGATACCTTTTCTGGAGCGGTCTATGCTTCTGCCCACACAGGAGAATCATCTATTGATGCTATTAAGCACCTCTTACAGGCTTTTTCTTTCATGGGCATCCCCAAGGAGTTGAAAACTGATAATGGGCCTGCTTATAAATTCAAGGAATTCGAGAGCTTCCTGCAGCAATGGGGAGTAGAGCACAAAACTGGCATCCCCTACTCCCCTACAGGTCAAGCCATTGTAGAAAGAGCTCACTGTGATATTAAAAGGGTCCTGGACCAGCAACAACAGGTTCTGAAAGTAGAACCTCCCCACATGCGGTTATCCAGGGCACTATTCACAATCAATTTTCTGAATTGTTCTTTTGACAGACTGAACCCACCCATCCTACGCCACTTTGGGGGCAGCAGTCACAGGTTGATGAAAGAAAAACCTCCGGTTTTAGTAAAGGACCCTGAGACTTGGAAAATGGTGGGACCTTACAAATTGGTTACTTGGGGACGTGGATACGCCTGTGTGTCCACCCCCTCTGGTTTAAGGTGGGTTCCTTCCAAATGGGTAAAGCCCTATGTTCCCAAAGTCTCAGAGAAATCTGCAGAAGCACCCCAGGTTGCTCACGCTGCCTGGAGAAGAAAACGCCGCACGCGTTCTCTAGAGGAAATTCCATTTAAGCCTCCTATCTGGAATAGTTTGTAATATATGTTTGTCTCAAGTTTTTGTACCAGTTTAGATCCCACTGTTCGTGTGTAGCCTTGAGACGCCATGAGACCGAGCCTGCTTCTCGTCCTACTCGTGATCATCCCACCTGCGATCTCCTACATAGTACCGCAGCCCAAACCACATATGGACTACCTTGACAAAAGTTCTCAGACATCAACAGAGAAACTGACAACTGGCTGAATGGACTGTTCAAAGGCTGGGGACTCGCGGGCTAGTTGGGATCTGTTCTGAAAACTGTGTTTTTAGTGCTGTTTATTTTAGTTATAGTTATTGTAGTTGTTAGCATTGGTTTTGGACTAATCAAATGCATGGTTCTCAAGTTAATTTCAAGCTCATCCCCCCCTCCTGAGGTCTACCATTTGGAAGCCCTCAGTGCTCCAGTGGATGACCTGGAGGCCTCAGTGGAAAACACTGACCCTCCTGTAGAAGAAAATCCGATTTACCAACCATGGTTTGGCAATCATTCTGCACCATAAACACAGTCCTCTTCTTTTTAAACAAAACTAGGGGGAGATGTTGTGGTGTGTTTTTAGCTTCCGGGTCCCTTTCTCAGGTGTGCCAATATTCCCTTCTCCCTCCCCCCTCGCCCCTTGCTGTGTGTGCCCTGTCAATCAGGCTAACATACCAGCAAGGCGTCGTATGGTTGGTCGATTTCAAAGGATGCTCCTCAGGCCTGGGGGACATTGGATAGGTGTCCCTAGTCCCTTGAGACCCTGCCCCTTTCACCTGGTTGGTAGCTCACCTGTCCCCTCCCCTTCCCTTGTCCCGGAGCTTAAAAGGTTAATGAGACCATGCGGCCTCCATTCTGGTTGGAGAGTTGCCCTGGTTCAGGCCTCTGTAACCATGGAATAAACATCTGGATATAACCCTCCAGCAGAATCCTCTCGTTTTCTCTTCACCATCGCCAGAAGCTCTCTCTCCTGAGGTAAACGGAGTTCCTGACAAGCCTGGACTTGCACCAGTGCCCTGCTGCAATCTCCAGCAGCCAAGGTATCTCTGGGGTAAAGCACCACAGAAGCCGCCTTTGGCTCAGCAGCGAGGGTCACACTGACCCAGGCACAATCTAACTGGTTATATTGGGATTCCTATTCCAATAACAGGGTGAAAATATAGATTTTAGGATTTTTGGTGTAAGGGTTATGGGGACAAAATGGAGGAACCAGGGTGTGTCCAGTCCTTCTTCTTTCTTCTTCTTGTTCTCCATTTTCTGCTGTGATGTTGGCACTTGGGGATTGGTTTAAGGTAGAAGTGCACTGTCTAACATGGGTGATAGGTATTGGGAATTAAAAGCAAATATGATATATGTAGTTTGTAGTATAAAAGACGACACTGCCTTGGGGGCGGGGGAGAGTGCTCATGGCTGCCTTGCTGAGCAGATCACGGCCGGGCAGAGAGAAAAATTTTGTAGATAAGAAATAATAAACAACCTGAAGACTGAAAATTGAAGAGTCCAGATTCATTCTTCAAAGCTTGGGCTGCCTCAGAACATTCCCACGCATCTCGAGACAGAGACCAGACAGCCGAACTCGAGACCTAGGGAGATTAAGACTGACAGTGGCCTAGCATATGCCTCCAAGGAGTTCCTAGAGTTTGTCCAGCAGTGGGGGGTGGAGCATAATACAGGCATTGCCCACTCCCCCACAGGTCAAGCTGTTATCGAGCGTTTCCACCATGCGCTCAAAGAAGTCCTGGCTAGGCAGGGCAGTTCTGCAGCATGGATCACACCACAACAAAAGCTCTGCAAAGCCCTATTTACCATCAATTTTTTAAATTGTTCATTTGAAAACATGAGTCCTCGGGTAGTACGGCATTTCCACAGTAACAATTGGTTTAAGTTGTTACAGGGTCCACCAGTTCTCATTAAGGACCCAGAAACTTGGGAAACCAAGGGTCCTTATGAGCTCATCACCTGAGGGCATGTCTACGCATGTGTATCTACCCCCACAGGCCAGCGATGGATACCCCAAAAGTCGGTAAAACCTTTCATCCCCAAGAATCCAACTCCAGCAGACGGGGATGAAAAGCAAGCAACTGTCACCTCAAAGAGAAGACGCCGCCAGAAAGAGGAAGAAGAATCTTCCTAAAAGATTTAGCTACATCTGGCAGACCCCTGAACTTGAATATGTGTTTTAAAAAATGTTTGTTTTCCTTTGTAGAGAAAAAAATCTACCTCCCATCCAACCTCATGATGAGCCCTGTCTGAGATATCATCCTGTTTGCACTGAGCAGTCTGACAGCAGAGTGGATCGTTCCTCAGCCATGCCAAAACATCTGGGTGACCCTGGCACAAATGCTCCAACAGGAAAATATATGCCTGTCCACTGCAGCAGCGAGAGACCCTATGTCTCCATGCCTGGTAGGGATTCCGTTGCAAGCTGGAGAGTTTCCAATCAAGTTTGATACACCTATGCCTGACCCAAGTCCCAAATCACATCACACACAACCACACAATATCCATCAGTGGCGAGCTGTAATGACTAGGAACCTTAAAGAAGAATGGCTGCCAAAGTTACTCAGAGCTGCTCAGGAGCCCCAAGAGTTAGAGCTGTTGGGCTCCTCCCCTGCACCATACTGCATACACTTCGTGTTTATCCTACTTTCCTGTGGGATCTCAGAACCTCAGGACTGAGGTGCCGAGTCACCGAGACCACCCTTGGGGGGCTCGGGAGTCCTGGAATGTTGCCAGAAGTGTCTGGACTTTGATCCTACACAGGAGACGACACCTGTATGAGGATAGGAGGATTCCACCGGGGTGAATGGTGAAGCGATTAGTTAATTAGAGGGTGAGACACAGGGTTTAGGATTTCTGTACAGGGGGGTTTAGAGAAGTAAGATGGAGGAATTGGGGCGTGTCCTGTCCTCCTTCTTCTTCTTCTTCTTCTCCATCTTCTGTGGTGATGGTGGCACTTTGGGATTGGTCATTACTGAAAGTGCACCGGACAATAAGAATAAAAGGTATTGGGGAAAAATGATAAATATTGTACACGTAACTATGGGTATAAAGATAGGTGACTGTCCGGAGGGCAGCACAGTGTGCTCATGGCTGGCTGCTGAGCAGACCTCTGTCGGGCCGAAAGAAAATCTTTTAGATAAACAATTAATAAACATAGAGACCGAAAGAAGAACTGAAGCCTCTTCTCGTCCTTTGATACGCGGGCTGCCCCAAGGCCACTCCGGGCCTTTCCAGGCCCTCCAAACAGCCAAAAACCGGACAACTGGCGTCCCTGGGTGGGCTCGAACCACCACAAAACCTTTTGGGGGGGGGGGGGCAGCCTCAAAGCCCTGAAGAGCAGAAGACCGAAGGGAGCAGCTCCGATCTTAGACGAGGTCCCAGGAGAGCACTGATAACTCCTGAGGAGAGAAGCCTGAAAAGAAGGAAAAAAAAAAAAAAACAGAGAGAAGAGGAGAAAAAAAAAAAAAAACAGCCAAGAGAGTCTGCAAAAAACAGCAGTCACTGAGAATTCCATCTCTCAGCTTCTGCTGAAGACAATTCGTAGCAGAACAGCCCGGACCGGAACCAGAAATGCGCCTCTGGGACCACCTCTCGTGATCTGCTGGACAGAGACTGAGACCTCCGGACTGCCCTGACGATAGATTTGGTAAGAAGGTCCAGAAATAAGAACATGGGGGGCACACTTTCCCAGGAACAACGGGAAATTTTGTCCGCCTTACAAGGCGTGACACAAGCATATACAGAAGGAATTCCAAAGAAAGAATTAAAACAATTATTGCTATGGGCAAGGCTAAACTACCCACTGGCAGAAACGTGCCTGCTATTCGAAGTGGGGTTTTGGCAGGAGATAAACAGACATTTATATTTCTTAGCAACTAAAAAGGACGAGACAACATTAAAATTGCTGTCTCCAGCAAGAATAATCTTAGAAGGGATTTCTATGCAAACGAAATGCCAGGAGAAGTAGCAGATGCAGCAGACAGCTGCGGGACCCTCAGAAAGAGGGGGGGAGCAAAGCTCCGCGAAAAAATTAGCTCTGGCCCTTAAAGGCCAGGAGGAAAAGGCTCTTGGAGAAAAAGAGCAAGGAATATTATTAAAACACCCGGTCCCAAAACCCAGAAACCCCAGAAAACTCCTAAAGCATCCGGAAACTCCAGAGAGCATGGAGGACTCAGGAGCAGAAGGGGGGGAGCAGGGGGGAGAGAAGGGATCGGCGGGGGCGCTTTCTTGCGGGGCGGCGGAGCGGCGCGGCCAGGCTGCGGCGGAGCAGGCGGGGAGCGCGGGTGAAGAGATAGCAAGGGACACGTGCTTTCGTGCGGCTTTCCTCAGCTCAGGGCCGGCGGGGGGGCAGCCGCCCCGGGGGCTGGCAGGGATACGGAAAAGCGCACGGCGGGCGAAATTCGCGAAAACCCGGGGGGAGAACCACAAACCAGCGCCGGGGCATCTGACACAGGCAGCGAAATTGGGGGATTTGCACAGCCCCAGAAGGCTGCCATGAGGAGACGTAGGAGGCGCGCGGTTGTGACGTTGGACCCGGTGCGCAGATCAGCCCGAATCGCGGAGCGGGCGCGGGTGCCGGCGGGAGGGGGCTGCGCACACCGGCGAGGGGAGGAGCAGACACAGCGTCGGAGGAGGAGGAGACAGAGTCAGGGGCAGACCGAGTCGGGGAAATTTCGGAGGTGGAACAAGATGGAGACAGTGAAAGTAGTTCGGGAGAGACAGGGAGCGGCTCGGAGAGCACGCATGCGCAGAGAGTAGAGCGCGGGCGGGGGCGGGCCAGACCCCCTGTGACGTCTCGGGCGAGGAGGGGCCCTCTCCAGACTTGGTGCCTTTGGTTAAAACCCTCGGAGTTCAAGCCTCTTCCCTCCAGGAGAGGCGCGTGTGTGTTCTAACCCTATTGTCAGTTGAATCAAAAGCCAGGTAGCCCCGGTCTCAAGCAAGTTTGCAAACAGCGATAATCAGCTGAACGGGAGGCAGTTGTGTTCATGCAGTTGCCCCAGCCAGGGAGGCCGGTGACAGCGCCACCTCGTGGGGGAATGACCGAAGTGCACGACATGCCGGATCGGTTCAGCGGAGCCACAGTGTCATCTCGTAACGAGTCTGCAACAATGCAGCGATTTTTCTCAACAATATATAAGAAGAGACGAATACTCAGACAAAAGTTGGGACTCAGACTGCAAAGGACGACTCAGAAGAGAAATAAGAGGAACGAAAGACTCTGGGGAGTTTTCTCTTTAGGGTCTTGAATGAAAAACATAACAAGGGTTTTGCAAAAAAGTGAGGTCATGAGTTTCATGATGCTTATATGCATCATTTTTTCATTCATTGCAATAGGCAATGGGGTAAATTTACCTATTACAGAGAAAACTAACAAAGGATCATGGATTGATCAGCTGGTAGATTTCTTTGACATTTCTCCTATTTGGAGAGAAGCTTTAAGGGTAGGGTTTTATGTTTTAATAGTTCTCCTAGTCCTCATCTTTGTCGTCCCATGCGCCATGAATCGGATTGTAAAAGAGGTTTTCTTGGTGCAAACAGAAGGGGGAGATGTGGGATCTCAGCACCTCAGGACTGAGGTGCCGAGCCACCGAGACCACCCTTGGGGGGCTCGGGAGTCCTGGAATGTTGCCAGAAGTGTCTGGTGGCTGGACTTTGATCCTACACAGGAGACGACACCTGTATGAGGATAGGAGGATTTCACCGGGGTGAATGGTGAAGGGATTAGTTAATTAGAGGGTGAGACACAGGGTTTAGGATTTCTGTACAGGGGGGTTTAGAGAAGTAAGATGGAGGAATTGGGGCGTGTCCTGTCCTTCTTCTTCTTCTTCTTCTTCTCCATCTTCTGTGGTGATGGTGGCACTTTGGGATTGGTCATTACTGAAAGTGCACCGGACAATAAGAATAAAAGGTATTGGGGAAAAATGATAAATATTGTACACGTAACTATGGGTATAAAGATAGGTGACTGTCCGGAGGGCAGGGAGTGTGCTCATGGCTGGCTGCTGAGCAGACCTCTGTCGGGCCGAAAGAAAATCTTTTAGATAAACAATTAATAAACATAGAGACCGAAAGAAGAACTGAAGCCTCTTCTCGTCCTTTGATACGCGGGCTGCCCCAAGGCCACTCCGGGCCTTTCCAGGCCCTCCAAACAGCCGAAAACCGGACACTTTCCAACACCAAACCTTTAAACAACATAATACAGTATCGAGAGGAATTCACTGCCAAATGGCAGTGTAAGGTTTTAAGCCTTATCACAGCAGATAACCCGTACAATTCACATCCCAATAGCCTCCCTAAAGGCTTGTTTTTAATTTGTGGGGATCGGGCAGGGGCAGGAATCCCTTCTCGGCTTTTAGGAGGGCCATGTATCATTGGGTGGCTGTCCTTTTTGACACCCAACCAAACCATGATTGGCGAATGGACTCAAAAGAACAATTCAATCAGCAAAATTCAAAAGAGAAGTGTTGACAACCAAATTGTGATGCAGAAATTTTCTATTGGGCCAAGTCAAAAAGAGTTGCTGTATCCCTGTTCCTTCCATGGGTTGCAGCAGCCAAGGTTCTAGGTGAATTGGGTCATCTAGAGTGCTGGGTAGTCAAACAGGCAAACTTGACATCCATGGCCATCAGCTCTCTCCTAGAGGACGAGGAGATTACCAGGCAGGCCACACTCCAAAATCGTGTGGCCATAGATTTCCTCCTGCTGCTGCATGGACACGAGTGCCAGGAATTTGAAGGACTTTGCTACTCAAACCTAGCATCAAAAGCACCCAAAGTCCACGTGGCTCTCCGAGAAGTTAAAATCCTGATTGGACAAGTCAAGCAGGAATCGAGGACTGGTTCAGCAGACTGCTCAAGGACTGGGGACTCTCGGGGTGGTGGACTTCTATAATTAGGACAATTCTGTTGTTTTTTGTTGTTCTTTTTCTAGTCATGTTCATGTTTTGAATTCTACATCTCATACTTTTAAAGGCTATCAACGGTTTAGTCTCCACTACGTCAGAAGTCAGCCGCACAGAGTTTGTGGACCTAAAGCAAATTGACAGGCCTGCAAATCATGAGTGGTGGACAAATTCATAATCTGTGTCAGAAAAAACTTGACACTTTTCCATTAATTTTTTAAACAGAAAAGGAAGAGGTGTTGTATTGCACTAAATAGTTATTTAGTTGTTTGTACTGGATGTTTGGTAATTTGCACTGTTCACATGATTTGTATCTTATGACCACATGGTCTTCCCCTTTCCCCCCCCCAAGTGTCAGCGTTGATGGTGTTTTCCTGGGTTACCCTTCCCCTCATCCTTCCTCACTGGTATCCCATTGGCTGTGGTCCTCTGTGATGGTGTTCACAGGGGTTTTTAGGTGAGACAAGAGACGATAATGTTGACTATGTTCAGAAGGCTTGATTTATTATTTTATGGTGTATATTACATTAAAACTATACTAAAAACAATAGAAAGAAAAGTTTCATCTCAGAAAGCTAGCTAAGATAAGAATAGAATGGAAAGAATTATTAAAAAAGGCAGCTGTCTCAGACTCTGTCCAGGACAGTTCAGCCTTGATTGGCCATTAATTATAAACATCTAAGATGAGCCAATCAAAAATCTACCTGATGCATTCCACAGCAGCAGATAACCATTGTTTACATTTTGTTCCTGAAGCCTCTCAGCTTCTCAAGAAGAAAAATCCTAAGAAAGGATTTTTAATGAAAAGATGTCTGCAACAGTCCTCTTCCTCTGCCCCCCATTCCCTCGGGTATAAAAACCCTCTAGAGGCAGCTGGCTGGTCTCTTTTTCTATGTGGATTTTTCCATCTCATGGTTCTCCTGGGAATAAAGAGAGGAAATTAATTTCCATGTGGAGAAGAGCACTTCTGGTCTTTTGCCTTTCGTCCATGTAAGATTGTGTGGGCTGGGGTCCATAGCTAGCTGGATTGGACCTGTACAGCCCGTCCAGACACGGATTCTTACACCACTCCTCTGAAACTCTGCTAAACCTTGATGCCCCACTGGCCCATGTGACCTAGCCTCGCCTCCCACCTGCCCTAATTGGCCCCAAGCAAGTGATCTAATCCCCTCACTCCTCCCCCAAGGATTCCCCATTTGCTGTCTGTTTGTACCCTCCCACTGGGTATTGAAACCCAAGCACAGTAGTGGTTGGGGATCTTTGTTCTTAACCCTTCTGGCTGTAATAAACTTCTCCCTGTTGGAACCTCAAGAGCAGAGACCCTCCTCCTTCTCCTTTGCCCCATCCCTGCCACACCTGTGACACTCTTCACTGTAGAGCAAACTGCTCTTCAGGTTCAGCTGCAGGTAAAATGCAAACTTCAGCTGTTCCCTACTCCTGGACTGGTGGTGGAGTTTCTCCAGAGCTAGCCTGGGCTCCGGTGGTTGCATCACCCCAATAGTTTTCTGGTTTCCTTTTTAGTTTTTGGCTGGGAGAGTGAGGTTATTCCCGTAATCCCTTCAGGATTCAATCACCGACTCCCTTGGCTTATTATATGCCCTTAGTATTTTACTTCATTTTCCACAAATTGAAGTTTTTCCTTTGATATTCAAAGCCCTTGGTTTACCAAGATATTTAGTAATGATATGGTGAATTCTCGGACTTTTACCCCATCCTCCCCTGAGAGAAGGAAATCATCAACATATTAGATAAGTTTTATTTCTGGTACCATGAGGAAACATTGCAGTACCTCTTCTAAGGCTTGCCTAAATAGGTTAGGGGACTCAGTAAATCCTTTGGGTAATTTGATCCATCTGAATTGTTACTTTCTCTCTGTATTGGGATCATGCCATTCATAAGGAAAATATATCTCTGCTTTCTCCTGTTAGGGGACAGGCCCAAAAGGCATCTTTGAGGTCTATCACACTAAACAACCGATGCGATGGGGGAATTTTACTCGATAGCATGTAGGGATTGGGTTCCACTGGATATTGATCTATAGCTCATTTATTTACTTCTCTCAGGTCTTGGACAAGCCTGTATGTCCCATTTGTTTTTTTTTTTTACTGGTAATATGGGGGTATTCTGGGGACACATGCACAGTTCTAAAGTTCCATCTTTAATTAATTCTTGAACTGCTATCTGCAACCCTTTTCTCCCTTCTAAAGAGAGTGGGTATTGCCATACTTGAATTGGGCAATCTGTATTAGTTATTTTGATTATTATAGGGGTTATGTTTAACTTGCCCCTATTTCCAGGCTCAGCCCAAACTACTTCCTCAATTTGTCTTTTGTCTTCCTGTTTTAATCTGAGGAGTCTGACTACCATTTTCTCTGCCTCTGGAAGCACCTCAATACCTAGCTGGACTTGCAAATTCCTCCCCAGCAAATTGCATCCTGCCTCTGGTACTAATACAACATCCCCTATTCCTATTTTGTTTGCTGCCTCAACTATTACATTTCTTATAACTGGTGCTTTAGATCCTTCTCCTTTCGCCCCTACTACTTGAGTTGTATTTAGGCTTTTTTCACATCCTTTTGGAATTCTACAAACACATGTCCTCTCAGTCCCTGTATCTACTAGAAATTAAAGTTCCTCCTCCTAGGGGCCTACTCTTAGTTACCAATTGCTCCTGCTGGTATTTTGACCCCAGGAGATAGATCCTCTGACATTCCTCTTTGTCTGTTTCTCGAGCACCTTAAAAGCTTTCAAGTCCTTTTCCCTCTGTGAGCAGTTCCACCTTAAATATCCAATTTCCTTGCAATAATGACAAATTGGACCTTGGTTGTTAAATTCCCTTTTTCCCCTTTGAGGGCCTCTTTCCCAGGAAGCTCTGTTCCCCTTATCCTTCCCCGGGCTCTGTTTGTCTTGGCCTTTTTGGGGCCTCACTTCCTTATAGGAGTGGGTCCTTGCACTGTAGTTTCTCTCAGCAATAGCAGCTACCATTATTTTAGCTTTTGCCTTTTCTTTTTCTTCATCTCTCAGTACATATACCTTCTGGGCTTCTTTTAATGGGTCATTCAATCCTTTGTCTTGACACTCATCCAATCTTTCTATCTTTATTCTCATATCCAGCCAAACATGAGTGATGAAGGTCACTTTTAACAGCTTGTCCAGCCTCCGTATCAGTGTTCATTCCTGAGTACTGTCTCATATTTCTTGTTAAACTCCCTAGCCATTCAGTTGGAGTCTCCTCCTTGTTTTGATGCTCAGCAAATACCTTATTGGCATTCTGAGTTCAGGGAGCACCTTCCCTAATTCCCCTGATAATTAATGTCCTATACTCTTCAATGTTTTGCCTTCCCCTGGGGTTATTGTGGCCCCACCCCAAATTGGGTGCTGTAATGGCATTTTCTCCTCCCCAGGGGGTCAGTTTGCATGTTCCCTATCCCATATCCGCACCCCTGCTGCTCGGATCATTTGTCTTTCTACGTGTGTAAACAAAAGGTTTATTACAGATTGCATTTCATCCCAAGTATAAACATTGGGTCCCAAAAATTGGTCTACTTGTTCTGTTAATCCAATAGGATCTTCTAGTAGACCATTTAATTCTTTTTTAAATGCTCTCACTTTGGAGGAATTAAGTGGGGCTGTCACAAACCCGATTACCCTATGTGCCCCTCCCAATGGTACTTCCAGAGGGGGTATAGTGATAGTGCTTGGTCCTCATTTTTCAATTCCTCTCATTGGATTGCTCTTTCCCTGGTATTCTGGCTAGGTCCGTCAGGGTGTGGAGGGGGTACATTAGGTGCTGGTGGATATGGAGGAGGCAAATAATCTAAGGGGTCCCAGTTCTTTGCTTCTTTTAATTTAAACATATTCACCTCCCCCAGAGAGGTTTCCCCCCCAGCAAGCATCATAGTCCCTTTCTTCCTGACTGGCCACTTCTTTAGTATTTACATAAATATTTAAAACTTGGCACATCCCCCTCTCAAAGGAACCATGTATAGGCCAGAATAAATGGTCCGATCTTATCTTCTCTTTAGTCTATTCTATCATACAATAATGTATCATTTTAATCTTATTTTTATTCTTTGTGTCAGGGTTATGTTCCCACTGTGCCAATTTTATCCTCAGGGGGCTGTGGGGAGGTATATCCATTGATGCTTTCCTGCTTCCCCTTCCCCTGGAGGCTTTCTCCTTGCTTGCCTTATGTCCCATTATTTCAGTTTATCCCAACACCTCCCACACACCCCTTTTTGTCTCCTTCCTTCCTTAACTTCCATGCAAATCTGACTTTGCACTTCTCACATTTATTTTCCCAGTCTTCCTCAGATACAGTCCAAATCCTAGGAACCAAATACTGTCTTTCACACACTATTTTAATTATTTCTGCCTGTTATGACTCAATCACCATCTCCTACCAAGCTTTTCCTGTCCTTGGACTGGCCACTTCCTCGTGTCCTACCAAAATTTAGAAATTTAATGCCTGATTTCTGGTTCTTAATTCTGCTCTTTTATACTCCCAGCACCAGCTGCTCTTGCGAGTGGCTGTGCAATGCCACTTCTTACGACAAATTTTACACTCACACAATACCCAGGGTTCACATCCCTATCCACAACTTTAGCACAAAATTGCACTCATACAGACAACACAAAATCTTTATTATAAACAACAAATGCTTCACTCTTCTCTGGCCATCTCGATCACCCAAGAAACAGAACCATGGATCCAAGCTCCTCACTTGCTTCATACTAATAGTATATCTCGTTCACTCAGCAGTTACAGTTTTCAGTCATACAAAATGAAGGACATGCACATACATCTCAGATACTAGTATTCCTTTAAAGATTCTTATTTGTTGCACAGTAAACTATCTCCAAATAAAGTAGTCTTTAAACCCTTCTAAGATTTCCCAAGTTTAAAACCTTTCTCTTGCCACCCCCATACCTATAAAACCCTGGCCATATAACAGCATTTAAAATGAAATTCAAAGCCTTACTGAAGGGTCATTTCACTCTTTACCCTATTATCAAGCAGGTCTAATCAGTTTCTCAGATCTCTCAGTCAGTGTTTTTGGCTCAGCAGCTTAACACCCCAGATCAGCCCAACCATTCATGACTCAAGGATATATTGGGATTTCAGGTTCTCAGCATCTCACCTTTTGGCAGACCCTGCACCAACTTTAAACTGTTTGAACCCTCAATATAGCAAAGATTCCTGTAGGCTATCAGACATAGATCAAGTGCAATACTACCTGGAATTTGGATTCCTGCAGTTGAAATTACAGGCAATTCCTCTTCTCTTTCTTTTCTTATTCCGCATTTTAACCCCAAAGTAGCTAAACCTCCCCAAATCCGGGCTTTCACTCAGTCTCCATTACTCGCTTCTTCCCTTCGTCGGCCAACCTCCTCGCGGAGAATGCATAAACGCAGCTATGAAGACTCCTCACCCATTTCACAGATGCTGGACTGTCCAGCCTGTGTGTCAT
The DNA here is from genome assembly GCF_028769735.1 of Zonotrichia leucophrys gambelii. NCBI lineage: Eukaryota > Metazoa > Chordata > Aves > Passeriformes > Passerellidae > Zonotrichia > Zonotrichia leucophrys. The sequence goes on along the minus strand of NW_026992292.1, from coordinate 142,829 downwards.
TCACATACACATACCCGGATTCTGGTGAAACCCTTTTCAGCAAAATACTCACCCGTCTAGGTCTTCGTGCACAATTTAGGAGTTGCCACGTTTTCTCAGGAAGCTTTTACTTCCCTTTTTCTTTTTGTGCCTTTTATCCTACAAAGGGTTAAACCTGTAGTCACTTGTAGCAGCAGGAGAAGCCCCAGGCAAGCTACTTTAATTCAGTGGGGGCACCTCTCACCTGGGACCCCCGCCCCCTCCCCCCCCTTCCTCCCCTGCCCAGAGTCAATGAGACTCGAGGTTTCTCTCAGTGGGACCTCCAATCTGTGAAAAACAAAGTTATCTCTTTAGAATTTTTAAAAGTTTAATAAGGGATAAAAAGGGATAAATATCCAGCGCTGGGTTGTTTTTGGCAATGGGCCAGAAAACACACCGTTACCATAAAACTATGTTCTCTATATACTGTTACATTACAGGGATTGTGCTGGTTTTCCATTGGTGCCACTTACAGAAGTGATACTTTTGAGAGAAGCTGTTAAGAGTTTCTTCTGTGCTTAGCAAAACTAATTGCTGGCTAGCTTTGAGAATAGGCATGTCAATAAGCCAATTAAAGAGCTGAACACACTTCTGTGATATTTATATTTTAAATTGAATAAGCTTGGGAACAGCTCTCTTTCTTCTGGCCTGGCAACAGGTAAGAAAGCTGGCCCGGCCCCCCCTGTCCCGGGCTAGGCCAGGCGGGCTTTTCTGCAGGGCTGGGCCCCTTTCCAGAGAGCCCACTGGGCCCCGTCCCTGCTGGGCTGGGCCCCAGCAGCTGCCAGGCAGGGGAAGCCCCGGGGTCCCAGAAGAGACAGGGCCAGGCCATGGCTGCTAACATCTTGCCACCAGGTCCTCCCCTCCCAGTGCAGCCAGTCTGGCCAGTGGCTCACCTGAATTCTGCCGCTACTGAGTTTCACCAGAAACTGCTGGGTAGGGGGAGAGGAAGCCATTGGCCTGTGACGTGCTGCTGTTCTAGCCCGGGCCCCCCTTGAGATCCTGGCACAGCCCCTCAGTGCAGCCTGAAATACAAATGTTGTGCAACCAGGCAAATCTAGGGCTATCCCAATACACCACCTTCATTACAACGATTAATGCCGAGAGCAACTGAGAGACAATGGGTTCCATAGCCAACAAGCTCAGGAATTATGAGATTATGGTCAGTGTCCCAATGCAGGCTCATGTCTCTGCTGTGGTTAAGAGCCTCCAAGAGATTAGGGAGGTGAAGGAAGAGGTGAGGAGGAACAGTTCCCATGAGGCACCAGTGCAAGTCACTGGCCCCAAAGTCAAACCCCAACGTCCCCCAGCTAGAGAGAGGGGGTACACGCCACGAGCTGAGCTGTGGTTTTTCCTGTGTGACCATGGGGAAGATATGAGAAAGTGGGATGGTAACACACTTCTGTCCTGGCAGCACTGGTGAATCAATTCAAGGCGGGAAATATTAAGCAAGGGTGTTCCACTAAAGTGAAGGTGTTTTGCGGAGAAAAGAAGAAACCTCACAACTTGTAAAAGTTGTAAAGCCCGGTATGCTTTTATTACGACGCGCGCCGGACGCAAGCCTCCCCAAAAGGGCATGCGTACCCCTGAAGATTTCAGACCTCCTTTTATCCCCCCTCCAAATGCATATGCATACAGTTTCACAATAAGTTCATACATATTCATCTTGCATGACATTTCGCACCAGTTCTTCTTTATCAAAGGAATTTCTAGGTTGGGGCAAATTGACCTCGTGGTCTTTTCTGTTTTTTTTCCTCCGTCTCCTTGCTATCTCGGCATGCGAGTTTTTCCTTCAGCTTTGGCCGTTTGACTTTTCACCGTTGTCAGACACTTCACCTAATTCAGGACGGATCCCTACTCTGTCTCATTCCCCCCTTTCCTAGGAAATAAGTAAATTCTTTTACTTAATGAAAACTCTCATGACAATAAGTGTCTTTTAATGCTTCACTATGTACGTTTGATAAAGAGGTTAGTACAGCCATTCGTTGTAGTATTCTCCAGTTCCAAATTAACAATGTAATAGATAATCCTAAGCTTATCCCAACTAATATTAGTAAAACTAGAATAGGGTGGCACAACTTATTAAAGATTCCATTTGCAGTTGGTGACCACCCAAAGATCACATCTCACTAGTGATGATCTATATTTTATTTTATTCTTTGTAGAACTCTGGTTATCTCCTTTGTATCATGTTGGACAGTAATTAAGGTTTTCTTTCAACTTTCTTGGATTCCTTTCAAGACTTCTAATAGGTCTTGGTGCTTAATTAATTGCTTTACCAATGTAAGGTTCGCCCCAATAGGGGTAGGTGGTAGTCTGTGATACACTGTGTAATTGGCTGTAATCAGCTGGTGGGATGTTACTGGTACCAAAAACGAAAAATCACACCCAATAATCTTAACAAAATTACAAATACAGAGATTAGAATGGTTTCTACTAAACAGAATAACATCATTGCTATCAATTTGTACAGCAGCACAAGCAGTTCTCAAACATACGCCCTTTTCCAGTATATACGAGCACAGATTTCTGGTCAGTGACTGGATGAATTTCAAAGTGGCAAATACCCTGTTCAGTGTCCAAACACATCCTGGGCATTAGCAGTATTGCTTTCACAAATGAATCTCATTTGTTCTCTAGTAATGCAGGATTCTAAGTTTACTGTCTGCCACTTTCCATTCATCTTTTCGTGCCCACACTCTATGTTCTGAAGGACAGAGTATTGTTTCTTCATGGTTTAATCTTAGGGCAATGATGGGATGGATAACATAAACAGTGGCATTACATATGGTAAGCACAAAGGCAGTGGCCACATTAGAAACAGGATCATAGGTGAAATTCACCATAGTCCACCAGGATTGAAACTTCCTTTCAAAATCAATTGCATTATCTCACTCAATTTTCCGAATTTCAGCTGGAAAATTACCTTCACCCCTTTCCTATATGATCAGAGCTGGTGTTGCTTTTATCCATAACTGTGCTTGTATACAACTGAAAGCTAAAGACACATTATCTTGAACTATACTAAGTGCTTCTACTATCAATTTGTGGTCTTGGTCCCCGGCCTTTTCATACTTCTTTACTTTGGCAGTACTTTTGAAATCTGTCACTGGCTAGTTCCTAATGCCAATAGAGATTACTATAAAGGCTGCTTCAATTTTGTTAGGCTACCTGCTGCAGCAGCCAGTTTATTCATCAGTATTTCTGAATCAATTCCATTTAAAACTCCTAATCTTGTCCCTAATATGCCAGTTAGATGTTTGTTATGGGGAACAGGAACTGCTTTCTGTCCATGATCATCCCTCCCTGCCAGAGGGATGTGCTGGGCTCATACTGCAAATTCAGACACACTTCACAAGTGTACCTGACAGAGGTTTAGGTCATACTTGAGGCAGATGTTTGTTCTGAAATGTAGAGACCTCAGGGAATCTAACCTCTCCCTCTCCCTCCAAAGCACCTGATTTCTCAGATGTGTGGCAAGCAGCAATGTCTCTCCTGGTCTACAAAACCTCACCCACCTTGCCCCTAGCTAAGATCAAGCTGTGGACTGTGTTCAGGGCAGAAGATAATGGAGGGGAAATCTTGAGAGAAAAGCCTAAATTCATTGCAGTGCCTCAGAAGAAACTGGGATCAGGTTTCTGCTACTTGAAACACTCAGCACAAAAGTGATGCTCAAAATCCTACAGCCTGCTGCTGAGCTCTGAGAGGGTCTCTCTCTCTACTTCTTTTAAGCAGAATCCAACTGCCTCAGACTGGGACAATCACTGATCCAAATCTCAGTAGGAAAAGGGACAGCTATAAATAAGGAAAATCACCTTCCTTGCTTGGGTTAATTTACCACCTGCAGTTCAGCACCCTTTACCAGCCATTGCCTGGGGGTTCAGCCAACCAGCTTGGAAAATGACCTAAGGAAACTGATTTCTTGGTGTTCCTGGTTTTAGGCACCAGGAGAGCTGGCTCCTTCCTTTCTTGTTCTGCTCCTGAGATATGCCTGTTCTTGTGACCATGTTGTCCAGCCCTCAAAGGAAGTTTTTAGGAAGGAGGAGCAGGCTGGTTGGATTTTTGAGATGTTAATTTGCATTATCAGCTCCACACGTTTGAGAGACCATTCTGGATTGAATAATAGCTGTTGTTCAGTCACATTCTTTACTACGTTAGGTTCAAGTTTGGAGTTTGGGTAGAGTCTGAACTAGTATGGGGTGTATAAGGCCCCGCTGTGTTAAAAAGTGCAGTGTGTACTTTGAATTCAAATGAAAGTCTGACAGTAACTCAAGCTCAAAGGCAGGTCACTTCTACAGGCTGTATCAGGGTGAAATTACACCAACAGTCTGATTCCCTTCGGCTATCACAGACTTCCTGGTGTCCATATACACCAGGGGAGGTTCAGACACTAATTACATCTGGTCTCTCATAAGCCATCCTATTGATGACCCAGCACTTTACTTTGATTTCTTCTCCTCAGATTCCTTGAAGTGTTCGCAGTTCCTGTTCTTGCTATTCTTACTCCTCACATACCTGATTCTCGTGGATTACTACAGTAGATATGTTTAAATCTTTTATCTCAGAAGGTTTTCCCATGGATCCAGTATACTGATTAAATGCCAGGGACCAAGGCCATTCAGCATTGCTTTGGGTAGAGGTACTCTTTAGTTCTAAAACTTCAGTTATAATTCCATACAAAACAATTCTGTACACTAAAGTATGAGCTACTCCTGACCGCAATATACTCATTTTGCCCGAGTAAGTTTTAGTCTCAGTTCATTGTCTCCTGGTGTCACTCCTGAAGGAGCTTCTGGGCCTTCTTCACCCGAGAGTGATGGATCCAGGCATTCTGCTCCTTGATTTTGATTGCAGTGAAGGTGGTGAGAGGTACTTGCAGTGGTCTCTCCCACTATGGTTCCGAAGTCTTCTGTGTAAGAGACTTAACATTTACATCATCCCCAGGCTGTCTAACTCCCTGCTCTGAGTTCCAGCCACATGTTTCTCAATTTCTCTGAGCCGTTTGCTTGATGCCACCATGTAAGTGGACATTCTGGACATTACCCTTGTATTCTATATGGTCTTCTATAAGGCATTCCAAAAGGATTCAGCATTCCTTTAGCTCAAAAGGTTTAGTTTGAATTTGCAATAGTGCTAGTGGAAGAGCTTCTTGCCCCAGTCTTATGATTTGCTGCTTAATCAAATGATTCATTCTCTCCCCCTGGCCACTTGATTGGGGGTGGTATGGGGTGTGAAGTTCCTAATCTATGCCCAGATGGCTACTAATCTGTTGCACTATTTTGGAAATGAAAGGTGATTCTTTATCTGAGGATATTGTGGCTGGAACTCTGAAGCGTGGTATTATCTCTTCTAAAAATGATCTGGTCACCTCTTGAGCTTTGACAGTTCTGGTGGGGAATGTTTCTGGCCACCCTGAAAATGTATCTATTAATACCAGTAAATACTGATACCCCCCTTTCCTTGGGAGTTCTGAAAAGTTGATTTGCCGCTGCTGTACAGGCCCATGGCCTCTCCCAGTGTGATCGAGTTTTGGCCCGGGGGGGGTATTTTGAGGTTAGTCTGGAGGCAAGGATCACATTATCAGCTCACCTGACTGATAGTGGTACATAAATTCCTGACAACGATACAACGATTGTTTCAATCAGATGTGTGTTCTAGAAAGCCTGTGGGAATTAGTACTTCAAAGTCATCACTTCATTTCAATGCACTCTGTATCACTCGCAGCCTTGGTCATTTCGAGAAAGGAGCCACACTCTATAAAAGGCTTTAGGTAGTTAGGCCCTAGTGTGTTTTCTAGTGCCCTTCCTTCACTAGTAACCACGAAAATGGGAAGGGATTACTAGCTCTCTTTCAATGGTAGCCCACCCCTTGCAGTTGTGCGTCTCTTTTGATTAGTATTATTGTATCATGGCTTACCTTCGAGGAAAATCTGTACCTCACCCTTTGCTGATTTCTTTGCCTCTCCATCCGCCAGCTCATTTCTTTCCTCCAATTTTAAGCTCACTCTCTGGTGTGCCTTAATATGCTTTTTCAGGTAGCTGAACTGCTTCCAGCAGCTGGATTGTCTCTTCTTTCGCTGTGAGGTCAGCAGTCCCCTCTCCTTCCAGATGGCCCCATGTGCATGCACAACTCTGAATGCCTTTTGCTGTTTCTAAGGCATGGGTCCATGCATTTATCTCAGCATTCTGTGCAGTGGTACCTGTTGGTAAGGGTCCAGACTCTATTACCTCTCTGCAGGTAGTCACTATGAATTTTGCAATGTTGCTTTCTTGTCAGCTAACCAGGTCTCTGCATCGTCCGGAGGAGTGTCCTTTAAGTCTGGGCGGCTGGAGTAGGTAGCTTCAATGGTCTCTAGGCAATCGTGGTGTACTGCTTCTCCTTGATTCCACTGAGAAAAGAAGCTGGGTTGACAATATTAGTCACCACTATCTCTACATCATCTTGCTCTACCATGATGGCCTGGTATTTCAGAAACCTCTCTGGTGAAAGCCAGTGGCCACCCTTTACTTCCAGTACTGCGGACACTGTGTGGGACACTAGCACAGTCATTTTTGTCCCAGGGTAAACTTGCGTGGAAAAATAGAAAGAATGCTTTACTTACATCTGCAAGTTTCAAAGCTGGAGCCGACATGAGGGGACTCTCTAGCTGGTGAAAGGCCCGTGTGGTGTCTCTTGTCCACTGGAGATCTCAGTTCCCATTGGCAATAAGAGCATAGAGGGGTCTGGCGAACAGTCCATAATTATGAACCCACAGCTGGGACTACTCTGCCATGCCTAAGAAGGTTTGGAGTTCTTTCATTGTCTGGGGTTCAGGGTTTGGCATAGGGCTTCCCTGCCTTAAAGTCTGCTGCTCAGCACTCACTTCTTTCTCCAGGTAGATTACCTTGTTTCACTACCTGTGCCTTTTTCTTTGAGACTCTGCGTCCTTGGAGTCCTAGGAAATTTAAAAGGCTTACCGTCCAGGCTTCTCTCGCTTCCCTCATCTGAGTGGCTACTAGAAGATCATCCACGTACTGCAACAGCCTCCTTTCCTCTTGTGGAGCTTCCTGGGACTCTGGGTCTTTGCAAGCTGTCCTCCAATCGGAGTGGGGAATTTTGAAGCCTTCAGGCACATGGACTATGTGAGCTTGTGTTTGAATGCAAAAATGTTCTGGCTGGCTTTGTGGATAGGGAGGCAAAAGAAGGCATCTCTTAGGCCTAAAACAGTGAACCAGGTTAGCTCAGGTGTTAAACAAGTTAGTAAGGTCCATGGATTTGCTACCACAGGGTACAAATTCTGTGTTATCCCTTTGACAGCCCTTAATCCAGTAATCCAGTACTATCAGTTATTGGACTGATTCCTTCCTTACCTTCCTTTTGAGGGTACTACTCAGTTCTCACTGGTTGTGTTCTTTCATTAAGCTTGATGGGGGAGCATCTTTCACTCTCCCTGGTGCAGCAGAGGCCCATACCCTTGAAAACACTTATTTACTTATTCTAATATCTCCTTACTAATGTCTTTCTTAATTTCAGTGTCTGTTAATATTAAGCCTAACATCTTTATATTATTTGCCTCCAGAGTAACCATTCTCATTTGAGAATGTTTAGCAAATTGAGTGAATTGTACAAAAGCTTTTAGGTACACATAGTACACATGTTACTTTAAAGGTTTGCAAAAGTATGCCTTCTCAGACTGGCCAGTTGTTCATTCCCCACACTACAACATAAACATTCTCCACAGGTACTAAAGCTTTATTTAAAACTGAACACATGACCCTTGTGCCGACAAAAATTCTTCCCTTTTGGGAAGATCACCTTTACCCCTCCTCCCTTACCTTGGGAGGAAGCCTTTAGCAGGTCATATGTACTCATTTTGCGAACTGTGATTGCTTCCCATTTCAGCGTGATAATCCTTGCCTGATTTCATACGTTGCTATCTTATGCTGCATGCTGAACAACATGTTTGATTTGCTTTCTCTTTGCCTTGTTTTCCTTTTCAAGGGCCAAGACCAGAGAGCGGTCTGATCTCAGAGTCTCTTTGTCATTCTGGGTGATTTCTTAAAACAAAAGACATCTCAGCATACAAAAACTATCCCATTTATCTTCCTATTATAAAACAGTACTAACAGCAATGAAGCACTATAAATCTTTTTATTTTCTGAGCTGCTCTTACTGGCAACCTCTTCCCAGCGAGCCCCTCCCAAAAGGGGCTAATTTAGGAACCTGTTTGCTCTGCTCAGTTCTCATTATTTATTTCTCCTTGCCCTATCTCGCTTCCATTCAAACCTTTTTACAGACCTTCACAGTAGTTTCTCAGTTTTCCTCCTATACACACAGCTCCAGGTGGCGGGTTTCAGATGTGATTCACACACACAAGCTCTAAGACCTTAGGTTCTGAATCCGCTTGACCAGGAACCTCTAATTTACACTCGGGGCGTGTACCCTGACACTTATTGGAACAGCAAAACAGCAATACCAGTGTTTCTCATAAACACCGCACTGCAATAATACCTGCACATCCAGCTTTTGCCCACAGGCCATTCCCGTGTTCCCTGGGGAGACAGGGCAGCCAGAGCTGTCCCTGTGCCCAGGGCACAGCCACTGTCACCTCACACAGCGTGCCAGCCTCTTGATGTACCAAAGGCTCCCCGAAATTGCCCACAAAGGCAGGCTATTCTGTTTGTTACAGAGAATTTTAAATCCTTTCAGCGGATTGTTTCCAGTAAAGACTTACTGCAGTACCACCTGAAGTCTCATAAACCTCATAAGTCTCATTAACTAATTCATCTCATTCATCCCTTCTATATAAACTCTGTTTTGCAAAATATCAGTCTTTTCTAGTTCTCTTCTTGCACAATCTAATTAAGCACTGTGTCTACTTACACTTGTTTTGCTGCTTTGCAAAAAGGCTGTGCTAGTCACAGCTGAAACTCTGATATGCCCGCAGACACAGACACATGCACCCCCCCCCCCCCCCCCCCCCCCCCCCTTAATCTCAAATTCACTAGTGCCAAGGCTTGAATTACTATGAGGGGGAGAATTCTTGGAATTCCTTTAACTCACTTTATCGAAGTTAAACACAAATCACCGTACTATAGTTCTCCTATGTAAAATGCTACTCTTGTTGCAACAAAATCTTAAAATCTCCACAAACACCACTATACAATCTGAGAATCAAATTACCACAATGCAGCGGAAGAAAATCACCACACAAAATCACTGGGCAGGGGCATATTTCTCAAAGTGCTCACTTTTCTCAACAAAACACAGCATACCATAATTCAGCATTTACTCATATCAATTTTCCTGGACACAATCAAAATAACAGCGCACAGTCTTGAGATCAAGTCCAAACATCCAAGGCAAAGGAACTCTCTGAGCTCATACTCACGGTTAAAATGTACCAAATCTACACAAATCACTACATTCAAACACGATAAATACCATCACTGACATTCCTCCACTCGCTTCTCCGCGGGGCACTTCTCTCCCTGCCCCCGCAGCCTGCTGCAGCCTGCGCCTCTGGCCTCACTCGGCTGCTTCAAACACGGGGAGTACTGACCCCCCGCACTATAGGGCACTGTAGATTTACTCTCTTTTATACACCATACACATATCACCTGCACGATCACAAACACAGTGCACTTGCCACACACATTAACCATACAGCAACACAGCGTCCGGACATCACACACACAAACAAAACACACGCGAGCTCACCAGTTCTGCTCTATCAGAACTATGAATCCCCAATACACACATACACGAGTTCACTCGGCTTACCCCCAAAGCCGCTAGCGGTCTGCTCTATCAGAACGATGAACTCCGTCTCTAATACAGCTGCTCTATCAGCTGAACCCATGAACCCAGACGTCTCTGGGTGATTTACTCCCTTTCTCTCCTTCCTCCCCCCCTGGGGCCCCATAGTACATACCGTATTCTCCTCCGCAGGCCAGCGGGTCGTTGTCTGTCCTCGCAGGTGGCAAGTTGAGACAAGCGGAGCCCCACCAGGAAAAAATCCTGGGGCACGCCTTGGAGGTCCGTCTATCCCCCCTGCCCCCGCGGGGACAGAGAACTCCTGGCTTGGCTCGCCAAAATGTTTTGCGGAGAAAAGAAGAAACCTCACAACTTGTAAAAGTTGTAAAGCCCGGTATGCTTTTATTACGATGCGCGCCGGACACAAGCCTCCCCAAAAGGGCATGCGTACCCCTGAAGATTTCAGACCTCCTTTTATCCCCCCTCCAAATGCATATGCATACAGTTTCACAATAAGTTCATACATATCCATCTTGCATGACACTTAGCACCAGTTCTTCTTTATCAAAGGAATTTCTAGGTCGGGGCAAATTGACCTTGTGGTCTTTTCTGTTTTTCTTTCTCTGTCTCCTTGCTGTCTCGGCATGCGAGTTTTTCCTTCAGCTTTGGCCGTTTGACTTTTCACCGTTGTCAGACACTTCACCTAATTCAGGACGGATCCCTACTCTGTCTCAAAGGTAGCCTCAGCTTCCCATGACCGAGCTGCTAGGTATTACTCAAGACAGGATGATATGTTGAATCCCCTTGAAGGAACCTCTGGAATGTATGCCCAGGGAGGGTTTTTTCTTCCCTTGCTTTTCTCTCTTCTGTCTCCTCTGTTTCTTCTCTTCCATTTCTTGTCTCCTGTGCCTTCTGTTACTTCTCTTCTGTTGCTTCTTTCTCTCATGTTGCTTCTTTCTTCTCATTTATGGTTTCTGTGTCTTCTCTGTTTTTTCTGTTGGTTCTTCCACTTCTCTCTCTTTTTTTCCCTTCATTTGTGTTGCTTCTCTCTTCTTTCTCTTCTTACTGTTTCTTCTCCTTCTTCTGCCTCTTCTTTTCCTTCTCTTCTGTTGCATCTTGCTCTTGTCTTTTTTCCTTCTTTTTGTCTATTCTTTCTCTCTTTCTCTTCTCTTCTCTTCTCTTCTCTTCTCTTCTCTTCTCTTCTCTTCTCTTCTCTTCTCTTCTCTTCTCTTCTCTTCTCTTCTCTTCTCTTCTCTTCTCTTCTCTTCTCTTCTCTTCTCTTCTCTTCTCTTCTCTTCTCTTCTCTTCCTCTTCCCTTCCCTTCCCTTCCCTTCCCTTCCCTTCCCTTCCCTTCCCTTCCCTTCTCTTCCCTTCCCTTCCCTTCCCTTCCCTTCCCTTCCCTTCCCTTCCCTTCCCTTCCCTTCCCTTCCCTTCCCTTCCCTTCCCTTCCCTTCTCTTCTCTTCTCTTCTCTTCTCTTCTCTTCTCTTCTCTTCTCTTCTCTTCTCTTCTCTTCTCTTCTCTTCTCTTCTCTTCTCTTCTCTTCTCTTCTCTTCTCTTCTTTTTTTTTCTTCTTTCATTGCTTCATTCTCCCATCTCTCTTCTTTTATCTCTTCTGTTGCTTCTTTCTGTTCTTTTTTTTAATTTTTGTTGCTTCTTTCTCTTTAATCTTTTTTCTTCTCTTTTGTTGCTTCTTTCTCTTCATTTCCATTGCTTTTATTTTTTTTTTGGTCTCTTCTTTATCTTCTCTTCCATCACTTCTCTCTTTTTTCTCCCTTTTTTCTTCTTTACTGTTGCCTCTTTATCTACTGTCTCTTCTTTTTTTTCTGCTCTTCTGTATCTTCTTTCTCTTCTGTTGTCTTTTTCTTCTCTTCAATTGTTTTTTTCCATTCTGTGTTTTCCTTTTCCTCCCTTTCTTTGTTTTCTCTTGTTTCTTCCTTTGCTTTTCTCCACTGCTTCTCTCTTTTCTCTCTTTTTTCTGTCTCTTTTCCCCCCTTCTGCTGCTTCTGTCTCTTCTGAGTCTTTCTTTTCAATTCTGTTACTTCTCTCTCTTCTATTCTTTTTTTATCTCTCCCATTGATTCCTTCTCCTCTGTCTATCCTTTTTATTCTATTTGTTGCTTTTTTCTCATCTCTTTTTTCTTTTCTGTTGGTCATTTATTTAACATATTCTTTTCTCTTATTTTACTTCTTTCTCTTCTATTTTTTATTTTCTGTTGCTTCTCTTTCCTCTATTTTTTTCTTTTTCTGCTTTTTTCTTCTTTTACTTCTCTTCTGCTACTTCTTTCTCTTCTGTCATTTTTTTCTTCTCTTCCCTTGATTTTATCTCTTCTGCCTCTTCTTTCTCTTCGCTTTTCTTGCTTCTCACTTTTTTTTGTTTCTCCTTCTTCTCTTTTGTTTCTTCTTTTTCTTCTGTCTCCTTTTTATTCATTTTTGTTGATTCTTTTTCTACTGACTCCTTTTTCTTTTCTTCCCTTGCTTCCCTCTTCTGTCTCCTCTTTTCCTTTTTTCTTGGGGTGATTTTATGATGATACTTTATTTCCTAATCATCTGCTTTATGCACAAAAATGTCTGCAATATCTTTAAGGTGAACAGGAGGTGGTGTCGGAGCCTGGGAACACCAGGCACAGGCTCTGTTCAACCTCTTTCTGGTGTGCTCTGGACAGCGTGGACCAGGGACGCTGCATTGTTCCTTTTGTTGGATTGGGTATTTTGCAAGATTGAAGCAAGAAGATTTTTTCCTTCCCTTCCCCTAGCCTGGAGGCTGTACCCGGAACCCTCTTTGTTTTGGTTTTCTGTTCCCTTGAACTGTTTTCAGCTCAGCTTGTTTTTCTTCTCGGCCCATCTGGGAGCTGCCCTGAACCCGACCTCGGAGGAGTTGAACCAACATGAGAAAGGACATTAGAATCCACCAACTTTGGCTTCTGCAAGGAGGACACATGCCAGAAATTCAACAGGTTTCCCATCTGCTCTGCTCCGTGCTGCTACGTGAACTCCTCTTCCCCTGTGCCTGGTAATAGTAATTTATAGAAGTTTCACAGAAGTAATGGGAACCATTGAGAATGTGTATGCTTTGTTCTTTTTTCCATCATGGCCTTGGTAGCCTTGTTTTGGGGTTTATTAGTAATTACACCCAGTCTGTTAGGGGGGAAAATTAGGGATATTTCCCAGCCCTTCATCTCCTTCTTCCCCTTCAGATCTGGCATGTCACCATTTGAGAATGCGCTGTTTCCCCTGGATGTTCAAGATACCACCTTCCTGGTGTTTTATCTGGTAGGTTTCCCCTATACTGTCTGCACCTTGTCTAGAATGAGGGCTGAGATTTCTAGAGGGGCTGTCCAGACATGTGCCCCGGTTGTGGAAAATTCTGCGTGGTGTGTGGGAGGACATAGGCCAAACCCTGAAGGAATTCTCCGCCTCTAAAAGCTTGGAACTTTCCCCAAACAATTTCAGAATTCTGCTAAGGTGGGGAAATATCTGAAAGAAAATTGCAATAACAACTCTAATGAGAAAAAAAGCTCATTGCAATATGCTAGGCCCTGGCTAATGCTTACCGCACACTGATAGACACTGTAGGGCAGTAGGTACAGCCAGGGGGCAAGAAGATAAATCAGCAGATACCCCAGTCACTCAGGCTGCAGTTAAACCAGATGGGGAGCCTAAGCCAATAGCAATTGCCTTTGTCTAGAGAAAGAAACACAAAACCAAATCCATTCGCCCAGTGGATGGTGATGGGGAGTCAGGATCCTCACACCCAGCAGAGGAATCTGAACCAGAAATCATTATTGAGTCCCTGTTCATAGAAAACCTTTGCAGTCTAAGAAAAGATTACACCTGATGGCCTGATGAATCTATATTAAGTTGGTTGGTCCAGATCTGGGACACTGTGGAGAGTTTTGTCAAAGAGTGGCTTAAGGAGAGGGGACACAGCCGAATCAATTTGGTAAAGATGTCCTAACTAGGGCAGAGGCCCTTTTTGCAGGCAGGGTGTCTGTTGGGAATTTAGCTGACTAGAGAATGGAAAAGTACAAGGCTGTGGCTAATTCCAAGTCCTGCACCTGCAAGATAGCGTGTCCTTGGGCCTAGCTGAGTATGATAACGAATGGACAGAAAGACGAAGAAATAGAGAACGTAGACCCAAAGGAATGAGGAAGAGTTGATGGTATAGTTTAACCAATAGATCGCTTGGCTTACAGAATATTCATAAGCTTATTACTTGCTGTATAAGTGTTTGATGCGTTCTTCAATAAACGGGACCTGTTGATGACCATCTGGTGTCCTGGTCTCCCTCCTTCGACAGGACACTGCAGGCAATGGTACGATTCTGGACAGTACTAAAGCAAGGCATTTGGGATCTCTGTCGTGTGATGTGAGTATTAATCAGGGAATGACAAGGGGGCCTGAAGCTCTGAGTCTCTGGACACAGCTCTTAGGAAGCATGAGGGAAAGATACCTTTGCTGAGAAGACCTGCAGCTGCAGCAAAACCCCTGCAAGACCATGGAACAAGGGATTCAACACTTGAGAGATTTGGTGGTGATAGAGATTGATTTCTTAGACAACCAAACAATTAGGAGCCCAGACATGGCAAAATGTACACCAGTGATGTTACTGAAACTTGCATGACATGCGCCACCAGTATATGCCCCTACTTCAGCAATGATGAAGTGGAATGACGAGGACAAGACAGTAAATACTATGGTGAGGAGGCTCCAGGAATATGCAGACACTGTGCAGGGCTCAACTCAAGCAAGAATCTCAGCTGTGGAAAAATGTCTGTCAGAATGCATACAGAAAATGGAAAACAAGATTGAGGACACCCATCAGAGACTCAGGAAGGAGTGATATAAAGGTCTCCTTGAGCAAGGTCTTATAAGCTCTTGGAGATTTATATCACACCCGATGTCGTGGTTTGACACTGGCACAATGCCAGTGCCCCCATGCAAATATATTCTCCTTAATGTCTGCTGTGAGATGTGACCAGAAATGGAGCAAAGCAGGCTCCAACTTAGGAATACAGGGAAAAAACTTTATTAACTAACAATATGTAAAAGAAACACACACACAGAACTCAGAATGAAAACCTTCCAAAAACATTCCTCCTCCCCTCACCATATTTCCAACACAGCATAGTGATACAAAACCTTGGATTCTCAATCAAGTTACCACCCCTCAGATAATCAACTCTCAGTTCATCACCACCCTTCAGATAATCAATTCTCAGTTTGTCAAGAAGAGAGGAGTCCCTCTTGTACCATAGGCTTCCCCAGGAATCACAGTTGAAACCTCTTGTGTTTCCATGTCACACGTGGCACCGCCTGGAGAACATTTGCCATCGTGACATCTCCTTTCCATGTACAGTGCTCTCACCACTGTGCATGGACCAGAGCTGCTTCTAGGGTTCCCCTTTTAAGGATGCTTTGCCCAGTTCCAAAAAAGCATGAGTCTCTCACTTTTGGGACACCTGTCTCCCCTAAATTCACCCTCTGGGGCCGAGGGGTCTTGAGAACAGAGATCTTCTTCTTCATTGAAGACAGGGGGCATCACCCTCCTCATCCGTGTCTGTTCACACACTCCTTCACATAACATCACTGCACTCTCTTGGCTCCAAGCCATTGCCTCTTCCTAAATGCAGTCTCTGTGTCACAGGGAAAGAAAAAAAATGGTTCTGTCCATGGCTATAGAAGAAAAGTCCAACCAAACGCCACTCCATCATCTCCTCCCACCTAGGACTCTTCTCAACATTTTCTAACATCTTTCACTTGCACGAACTTTCATCACACTTGCTCATTTCCTCCTATTTCATCTCTATCTTTCTTCTCATTCAGCTCCAGGAGGATCAGCATTTGTAAGATTTCCATTGCCCAAAATAAGGGTTAAAATCTCAGGTTCTGCTTGTCCAGAACTCCCATGCTGCCCTGCTGGGCACCTTCTCGCTGCACCCCTCCTTCTCCTTCTCCTCCTGGCCGCGCTGCCAGCACAATATCAAATTTCAAGGTGGCACAAGTACAGGCACAGGGTCTCTCTCTCTCTCTCTCCCCTGGGGGGGGGGGGGGGGGGGCTGCCCGATGCCTCTCAGTGTTCCTCCGCCCTTCCATCCTGCAGAGGCCTTCACCTCCCTTCTCCGTCCAAGGCTATGGCCTACCTCACCCAGGCCGTATGGCTTCCCCTACCCCACCCAGCTCGCAGCTGGGCAGGGGAGGTCTGACCTCTTTCACGGACCAGAACCAAGAGAGAGTTTCCCTGGGAGTTCTCTGCTTTTAACCGCCTGTGTTCTCAGAGGCGTTTCCATGTCCTCAGTGGCCGCACCAGGTGCCAATATTAAAATCTCAGCACTGATTGGTTTGACCACAAACTCCCAAAAAACTCACTTCCTTATCAACCTTGGACACCCGAGATAGCTGAGCCACCTCAGGTGGCATAAAATCAGCAGGATGGCTTCTGTGGCAGTGTTGGAAGCAGAAAAGTTTTAATAAAAGACAAAATAACAAAACTCTTTACAGAGAAAAACCAAGCCGGGGCAAGAGATTCTTGCTTCTGGTAAAACACCCCACAAAAGCGATTATTTCCTTTGTTGTCTTTTTTTTTTCTAGTAAATTTCTTAGGTGGGACTTTTTGACTTCTGTCCAATTGGCTATCCTTAAGTTTGAGATGAAGTCCCCAAAGTCCTATGAAGTGCCTTTTTACCTAACTGAGGAGAGAAACTTCTGGGCTTTTTTCCTTTTTTAAGAGACAAAGGATAATTTGGTCACTCTGTCAACAGGGGGCACATTCCTACAAAGGAGCTTAAAGAGGACCTTCTCCAAATCTCGTCAGTATGGACCAGAGGCCCTGCTATCAGAAGCAGATGTCCCCCAGCTTGGAAGAGAGGATACACCTCACAAGCTGAGCTGTGGTTTTTCCTGTGTGACCATGGGGAAAATATGAAAAGATAGGATGGAAAACCCACTTCTGCCCTGGCAGCACAAGCTTAACAGGCATATCAGCAACACCAACCACTCTATGATATTTTTATCATTTAGAGAAGATTTGAACCCTTTGAAAACTGGTGGGGTAGACCCAAAGAGCTGGTTGAAGGGTCGGGAGAAAATTTCCCCAAGTGTCATTTCCTCACAGTGGGTACCATTATTAAAGTAACTCCAAAACCATGCAGTTAGTGTGTGGTACCTTTGAATACATGTGCCCGCGTTCCAGAGGAAGTTAAAAATCTATTAATTCCTCACCTTATTAACCCATAAAACAAATTGGGTAATAGCCACAGTAACTTTAGTTGTAAGATCCATGTTTAGAAAAGGGCTTGCAAATGGAAGAAATGTTTCCACAACCACATGCCACCCAAGCCAGGGGAAGCTAGACCACATGGTGATATCTAATGAGGTTTCTATATCTAGCACACAAAAAATTAGGTTACTCAAGAACTGTTATTCTTTTTTCATCCTTTTTCTCTCTATGCCCTTGAGCCCTACCATTGGGTGCCAAAATCTGTCTTGGTTTGCAAGACAGGTTTCTATTAGGGAAGGCAGGAGTCTCCCTTGGAATGGAGAATGTAACCCCCCTCCCTCTGAACTATCAGAATTTTGAAATTAAGGGAGCTCTAAGGCAAAGATATGGGAATAAGAATAACATTTCTTTACTAGTATATATAATAAAGCAAACAAACAACAAGAACTACAGCATTAATAACAAACAGAACCAGGAACTCAGCAACAGACTTTTCGGCTGCGGCACTTTCCCATTTGGTGTAGTTACAGCCACAGCTGGCAGGGGTGCTGGCAGGTCCATTGATTCCCCCATGACTGCAGGGAGCACTCCGGCGTGGGCTCAAGAAGCATGTGGCAATGGCGACTCGGTTGAGACAGGAAGGGATGGAAGAGAGGCTTTGCTTCCCAAACCCCCGTGGCAGCTGATCCCGGTGCCCCTAGCAGGACTCTCAGAAGCAGCAGGCTGGAATGGCAGGGATGAGCAGAAATCCCAGGATGGGAGAGAAGGAGTTGATGAGAATGTATCAAAACTCCACATCAAATAGCTGGAACCTGTGGGATATCCTGGCAGGGCAGGGGGATGTGGGCCCAGCAGCAGAAGAAAGCTCCACACTGGATTATGGTAGTGTCAGTAAACTCCTTTCCCCAAGCCGTAGGTCCAACTAGCCTCCTATGAGGTACGCAGTGAGAGACAGCGGCTGCCCCCAACCCCGTCTCTTTTTACCTGCCCCCATTCTTGTGGTATCTCTGAAAGAACAGGAAAAACCCAACCCCCAACAGGAGGCATTTGAGAAAGGATAGAAAAGTCATCCAGATTCTCCTGGAAGCCATCTTTGACATCAAGAAGAGCAAAGTCAAGGGACCTGCCCGAGAGATCCAGTTCCTGGGAGTAAAGTGTCAAGATGTACAGCATCAGATTCCCACCAAAGTCATCAATAAGATCACTGCAATGTCCCCATCAACCAACAAAAAAGAAATGCAAGCTTTCCTATGATAGAAAATTTCAGTAGCCAAACCGAATTTCATTTTTATATCTTTTATTGTAAAGCAAGCAAGCAAGCAAGCAGCGTTGGGTGGCTGGGGAGTCACCACTCCACTCACGGCACACACAACTTACAAGTTCAGCAAAGTATATATACTGTTTTAAAGCCTAAAAAGCATTTTCTAATGTGCTTGATTAGTCTGAATCAGTAAATATCAATAAGCTAGGATCAGCAATTTCATAATCTTTCTAGGTGGTCATTGGCTTCCTGTCCTTCTTGTGGTCGTCTGGAGGAAGGCTTTACACTGGTGTCTGCTACATGATTTTGTCAAGTGCATCAAGCTTTTTATTATACATAAGCATTTAGTTGCTTTGTTGCAATATCTCTTAGCTTTACCACAACTTCATCTATTTTATTCTAATCATCAGTCATCTTGCTACCTCATCTCTTTTACTGTACTATACTTCTTTTATTTCGATGCTTTATTTGTCTATTCCATCAGAAAGTTTAAAATCCATTCTTTGTGTCTATTTTCGACACAGCAGATACAAGCATTTGCTGATTCCATTGCCAATTGACACAAATCACAAAAACATTTTTCACACCTAGGTGCCATAGTTTTTTTGAGAATGCACATTCCTGAATACAGCCAGGTTGTGAGCCCTCTCTACCTGGTCACTCACAAGAACACTTTCCAGTGGGGCCCTGAACAGCAACAAGCCTTTGCCCAGATCAAGCAGGAGATTGCTCATGCGGTAGCCCTCGGTCCAGTCAGGATGGGTCCAGAGGTGAAGAACATGCTTTACTCTGAAGCCAGGAACAATGGCTTGTCCTGGAGCCTTTGGCTTAATGTTTCTGGAGAGACACAAGGCCGACCGCTAGGATTCTGGAGCCAAAGTTACAGAGGGTCAGAAGCCAACTACACCCAAACAAGGAAGGGAATCCTAGGAGCCTATGAAGGAGTCCAAGACACCCCAGAAGTAATCATCACAGAATCACAACATCTCATGGCACCCTGACTACTGGTGCTGGGGCAGATATTTAAAGGAAATGTTCCCTCTATCCATCATGCCACCAATGCCACATGGAGCAAATGGATAGCCCTCATCACACAGTGCACCCATATTGGAAATCTGAACCACCCTGGGATTTTGGAAATAATCACCAACTGGCCCGAAGGTGAAAACTTTGGTCTTACTAATGAAGAGGAGCAGGAACAATTGGCACAGGCTGCACCATACAACCAACTGCCAGCAGAAGAAACACACTACACTCTTTTCACTGACAGTTCCTATCGCATCCTAGGGATGAACCAGAAGTGGAAAGCAGCCTTATGGAGCTCCACACTACAGGTCACAGAAGCTACTGAAGGAGAGGGTGGATCAAGTCAACTTGCTGAACTGAAAGCCACCCAGTTGGCCCTGGACATTGCTGAGAGAGAGAGGCGGCCAAAGCTCTACCTTTACACCCTTAGTGGATGGTAGCCAATACTCTGTGAGGATGGCTGGAAAGGTGGAAAAAGGCCAACTGGCAGCATAGAGGAAGAACAATCTGGGCTGCTGAAGAATGGCAAGACATTGCCACTCAGGTAGAGAAGCTACCTGTGAAAGTCTGCCATGTAGATGCCCATGTCCCAAAGAGTCGCGGTAATGAGGAGCACCGAAACAACGAGCAGGTAGATCAGGCAGTGAAAATAGAGGTGTCATAGATTAATTTGGACTGGTA
The DNA here is from genome assembly GCF_028769735.1 of Zonotrichia leucophrys gambelii. Lineage (NCBI taxonomy): Eukaryota > Metazoa > Chordata > Aves > Passeriformes > Passerellidae > Zonotrichia > Zonotrichia leucophrys. The sequence continues at coordinate 122,895 of NW_026992292.1, read as the reverse complement.
ACACAAGGGGGAGTTGTTCCTAGCTCGATGGGTCCATGCCACCTCAGACCATCAAGGCAGAGATGCCATCTATTAGTGGGCATGAGACTGAAGGGTAAATTTAACCATGGACAGTATCTCCCAGGTTATCCATGATTGTGAGACATGTGCTGCCATCAAACAGGCCAAGCGGGTGAAGCCCCTGTGGTATGGTGACTGGTGGCTCAAATATAAGTATGGGGAGGCCTGGCAGATTGACTACATCACACTGTCTCAAACCTGCCAAGGCAAGCACTACTTGCTCACAATGGTAGAAGCCACCACTGGATGGCTGGAAACCTACCCTGTGCCTCACGCTACTGCCAGTAGCACCATCTTGGGCCTTGAAAAGCAGGTCCTTTGGAGGCATGGTACCCCTGAGAGGATTGAGTCAGACAATGGGACTCATTTCAAGAACAGCCTTATCAACACCTGGGCTAGGGAACATGGCAGAGTGGGTGTACCATATGCCCTACCATGCACCGTGGCTGGGAAAGTGGAGCGGTGCAACAGCCTGCTTAAAACCACCTTGAAGCCACTGGGCAGGGGAATTTCAAATACTGGGGAATGCATTTAGCGAAGGCCACCTGGTTAGTTAACACCAGAGGTTCCACAAACCAAACAGGCCCTGCCCAATCTGAGCCCTTGTGAACAGCAGGTGGACAGAAGGTTCCAGTAGTGCTTGTCAGGGGACTTATGGGGAAAACGGTTTGGATCAATGTGAGAGTCTGTCCAAATTGTCCCTCATCTGCCTCACCATCGTCATTGGGGGACCACTGAAGAGTCCCCACTGTCTAAAATCTCTGGTTCTGAAGGAGAAAGTCACATGCCAACAAGGCCCCGAGACCTGAGAGCATTGCTAAGCTATTGTCCACAGGTGTATTTACTATATGCTACACTGAGCCCAATGAGAAGAAGAAGGGGGCACCTTGCCTTTTTGCAACAGTAGCCTTGGAAGCTGTCCCCTCTTTGCCTGGCTGGACTTCTCCTGAGTTTTGGGTGGTCCCCTGCAGAAGACCCCTCTCACTTGTTTGCAACCACTGTGACAGACAAACTGAGATGTAAGAAGCCTCTCCATCAAGGACTGAGACATGATACCCCTATGTGAAAAGGCCCCTCTCCTCCTTCCAAGGACTGGGACTGAAATCCTTAACCTGGGGGAGATGTGTGGGGGGAGGCAAGCTGACCAAAGCGAGATATTTGCCTGCAGGTTGTGACCACTGGACCACGAAAACAATGGCTCTCACTTACTGCTGAGAACATGGACTACCTGTTACATCTATTCCTTATCGTATCTGTTTCCCTCCCCTCACGATTTTCAATAGAATTATCATAATAAAAACCTCTGAGTTAGCTAGAGATTTTGAGATCTCCCCAACGTAACAGGTGGATCCTCGACTGGACTGGACTAAAGGACTTCGTCTCTACATTTGGTAGCTATATCCTCCCCCCCTCTCTCTCTCTCTTTTCTCTCTCTTTATCTTTTTCTCTCCCTTAATCCCTCTATCCCATTTTGCCGTGGTCATTCAATAAAGGTGCATTTGTTTTGATTATCACTGCAAACCCCCTGTGCTGTGTCGGTTCTTTTTGCATTCTGAGATCAATCCACGAACCATCACGGAACCTGTTCGTAAGGACGGATCGTGACAGTCAATTCTGCCTCGAGTAAAGACAAACTCATTTTTGTGGTTGTCTTTGCTCAGGGGTCTGGTTGCACATGTTGCAGAAGGATGAGGAAACACCTTGCCTCCCTCAGAGAGATTTGACTTTGGGTGAGAAGTGCTTGCAATTTTGGAATGTCTATGTTAAAAATAGGTTATAAACTGTTGTAAAATAGTTGATAGATCGTTAAGCATGTACTGTTAGTTTGGTTAGTATATTGTAAAAGGGGTTAAAAGGGTAGTTATAAGAAATACAGCACTCAAAGTACCATAGTACACCTAAGTAAAGTGCACCACCCCCCAAGCGAAACGAGCCAACCTGAACAGAACTATAATGGGCCAATCAAGTGCCTTAAACCTTCATGCAAATGAAGGATACAAAAAGAAACCAATCCAAAGGGACAAAAGACAGGATAAAAAGGGGCTTCTGACCCACTGAATTAATGCTGCTCCATTTGGGACATTGGGGACATTGCTACATAGCTGCTGAAAAGAAGACCCAGCATCGGCGTTGCAGCATCCTCGATGGGAACACTCCTGCTTGCCCATGGGCCCCTTTGCTTTAGGTCTTTCTTTTTCTTATAATAAAAGCTGAAATCACTTCAATACCAGGAGCCTGCCCTCGTTTTTATCAGTCTATATACCATTGTTTGTTGAATGTGACTGCCACTATTTGTATATAGTTATATATATTTATGTATAGATGTGTGTGCTTAGAATTCAAACCTATTAATTTGGGCATTGAGTTGATGATAGGAAAGAAGGAGTGGAATGACTTGGGGTGATTTTATGATGATACTTTATTTCCTAATCATCTGCTTTATGCACAAAAATGTCTGCAATATCTTTAAGGTGAACAGGAGGTGGTGTCGGAGCCTGGGAACACCAGGCACAGGCTCTGTTCAACCTCTTTCTGGTGTGCTCTGGACAGCGTGGACCAGGGACGCTGCATTGTTCCTTTTGTTGGATTGGGTATTTTGCAAGATTGAAGCAAGAAGATTTTTTCCTTCCCTTCCCCTAGCCTGGAGGCTGTACCCGGAACCCTCTTTGTTTTGGTTTTCTGTTCCCTTGAACTGTTTTCAGCTCAGCTTGTTTTTCTTCTCGGCCCATCTGGGAGCTGCCCTGAACCCGACCTCGGAGGAGTTGAACCAACATGAGAAAGGACATTAGAATCCACCAACTTTGGCTGCTGCAAGGAGGAGACCCACGCCGGAAATTCAACAGGTTTCCCATCTGCTCTGCTCCATGCTGCTACATGATCTCCTCTTCCCCTTCCTGGAGACAAGAGGGACCAGTCGCCATCTTGTTTTCTGGGCCACAAGGCCAGCCCATGTATTTTTCTTCCCCAGGCATTTTTGAGGGTTTTTTTCAGGTGGGGGCAGAGGTGTGTATGTGTGTGTGTGTGTGTGTGTGTGTGTGTTGGGAGTTGGGTTTTTCTTTTCTTTCCTTGTTACTTGTGGAATTTTTTCTCATTGGTTTGCTAATAAGCACTGATGGCTCTGTGCTTGAGATGGCTGTTTTTCTGGGGGGACAGAGATATCCAAGAATAGACGCAGGTAAAAAAATGAGACCTGGGGAGTTGGGGACTCTCTCTCTGCTGGGCTTCGGAGGAGGATGGTCAGACCTGCGGCTTGGAGAAAGGAATTCGGTGCCACCACCATAACCCAGCAGGGAGTCTTTCTTCTGCTGCTGGGCCCTGCATCCCCTGCCCTGCCAGGATATCCCGCAGGTTCCATCTATGACCACGGAGTTTCTGATACATATCGTCCACCACCATGGGATTTCTGCTCATCCCTGCCATTCCAAATTGCTGCTTCCAAGAGTTTTGTCGGGGCACCGGGATCGACTGCCACAGGGGTTTGTGAAGCAAAGCCTCTCTTCCATCCTTTCCCCTCTCAGCCGAGTTGCCATTGCCACGTGCTCCCTGAGCCTGCGCCAGAGCACCCTCTCCAGCCATGTGGGGATCATTGCACCTGCCCTGCCCACCGGGAGCCTGTCAGCGCCACTGCTGGCTGTGGCTGTAACTACACCAAAGGGGAAAGTGCCTGTGGTCAGGACAGCTGTTACTGGATTCCTGGTTCTATTTATTATTAATGCTGTAGTTGATGTTTTGCTTGCTTTATTATACATACTAGTAAAGAACTGTTATTCCTATTCCCATATCTTTGCCTGAGAGCCCCCTTAATTATAAAATTCTAATAATTCAGAGGGGAAGGGGGTTTACATTCTCTATTCCAAGGGAGACTCCTGCCTTCCGTAGCAGACACCTGTCTTTCAAACCAAGACAGTGTGGGTGTGGGGAAAGGGTAAGTTCCTAGGAATTCATATCTAGCATTTATTCAACTCTTTTCTGTGCCTTGCAGGCACTTGCCCTTTTTTTTGGTTAATAAACCATTCTGGTTTTCACTTCCACCTGCTGGTATCAATTTCTCTCATTGGCAAAAGAAAAGGGAGTTATTGAAGCACTTTTCTCTTTAGAGGAAATGCTCATTCCAGGGCATTTTCTCCTGAAATTTGTCTCCAAAACCAAGACATTTTTTCTTCCATTTCTTGTCTCTCTTCTGCATCTTCTTTTTCTTCATCTCTGTCACTTCTCTCTCTTTTGTTGCTTCTGTTTATTTTACTTCTCTTCTCTTGGTTCTTGCTCGTCTTCCTCTTTTTCCCCCTCTGTTTATGTTGCTTCTTTCTCTTCTTTTTCTTGTCTCTGTTGCTTCTCCCTCTTCTCTCTTCTTTTTTTGTCTTCTGTTGCTTCTTTCTCTTTTGTCTGTTCCCTCTCCTCTCCTCTCCTCTCCTCTCCTCTCCTCTCCTCTCCTCTCCTCTCCTCTCCTCTCCTCTCCTGGCTCTTTTTCTTCTCTTCTGTTGCTTCTTTTGCTTTTGTCTCTTCTTTTTTTTCTTTTGTTCCCCTCTCTTTTTTCTCTTGTTTTTTGTCTTCCATTGCTTCTGTCTCTTTTGGCTATTCTTTTTTCCCCTTCTTTTGCTTCTCTCTCTTATTTCTGTTCTTTTTTCATCTTCCATTATTTCTCTCTCTTCTGTCTATCTATTATTTTATCTTCTCTTTTGTTGTTTTTTTCTGTTTCTTCTCTTCTGTCTCTTCTCTTGCTTCTGTCTGTTTTGTCTCTTCTTTTACTTCTCTTCCATTGCTTCATTCTCTTCTGTCTACTCTTCCCCTTCTGTTGCTTATTTATCTTCTTTTTCTTATCTTGTGTTCCTTTTTTGTCTTCTGTTGCTTTTTTGTCTTCCATTGTTCCTGTATCTTCTGGCTAATTTTTTCTCCCTTCTTTTGCTTCTCTCTCTTCTTTGTATTTTTTTCCTCTTCTGTTGTTTCTCTCTCCTCTATTTTTTTTCTCCTTTGTTGCTTTTTTTACCTTTCTTCTTTTACTTCTTTCGTTGCTTCTTTCTGTTCTTTCTCTACTGTTACTTCCCTTCTGTTACTTTGTTCTCTTCTTTTTCTTCTCTCTCCTGTTTCTTTTCTTCTCTTCTGCTGCTTCTCCCTCACTTCTGTCTCTTCCTTCTGTTGTTTCTCTCTCCTGTCTCCTCTTTTTCTTATCTTCCATGGCTTCTTTCTCTTGTGCCTCTTGTTTTTCTTCTCTTTTGTTTCTTCTGTCTCTTAATTTCTTCTCTTCTGTTGCTTCTCTCTCACTTCTTTCTTCTTCTTTTTCTTCTCTTCTGTTCTTTCTTTTCTGTCTCCTTTTTGTCACTTCTTTCTCTTCTGTCTCTTCTTTTTCTTCTCTTCCATTGCTTGTCTTTTCCTTCTCCTCTTCTCTTCTCTTCTCTTCTCTTCTCTTCTCTTCTCTTCTCTTCTCTTCTCTTCTCTTCTCTTCTCTTCTCTTCTCTTCTCTTTCTTCCTCTTCCGTTGCACCTTCTTCTACTTTTTCTTCTCTTCTGTCAATTCTTTTTCCTCCCTTCTCTTGTTTCTGTCTTGTCTTCTGCTTTCTTTCTCTTCTGTCTCTTCTGTTGCTTCTGTCTCTTCTGTTTTCATTCACTCCAACCTTAAACAAAGCCATGGCTGCTGGTTTTTTCAGTGGCGCAGGTCTGGGAATTACCCACATGGGGTCGAGGGATATGGAGAGGGGACTTGTAGTGCTGAAACATCATTTAATCTCAAGAAGGAGCTGTTAAAAATATTAAAGCTTAACTGGGTATAACATAGTGTCCTGCTGTGTTCCATTGGCTAGTAAAGAAGAAAAAAGTTCTCGAGATAGACTGAGATTTAAACCCAAGCTCCAGGTATGGGGTCTCCAGATAAAGCACTTTTGGTTTTCCCATGTGATCCCTGTGTGCAGCATGGGCAGCATAGAGAAGGTCAGCTTGACCCAGGTTTGACCCTGCACTCAGCAGCAGCCTCCTCCCAACCACAGTTCTCAGCCTGTCTTTAACCACAATTTCTCTGCCAGCATTAAATCTTCTGAGACATTTTAACTATTGAAGGGAGGGATTTTTTTCTGCAAAGAACAGTGCAAACAAAAATGACTTTAAAACAAATATGAATAAATAAGCATTAAAATATATAGTATAATAAATATATAATATTTATTTTTATAGAAATATACTTGTCTTGGGGATGAGTTTTTTTTATCCCATACCAGTTTTTGATTTTGTTTTGTGTCTGGAGTGGTCACTGTTGTCCCCCCTCCCCCCCCCCCCCCCCCCGCCCCCCTGCCGGATCCCGGGGTAACACAATGGGTGAGAGCCAGCCCGGGGTTTCCTGCAAGAGTTGGGAGAGAGGGATGGTTGTCACTTCCAGTGAGGCTATTCATCTCAGCAGCCACTCAGCGTGGTGTCTCTGACCAGAGATACTGTTGCCTGGTGAGTTTTGCCTGTTACTTTTTGTTTCTTTTCCTTTGGCACTGTGACTGGGCTTACTGGCTTGCTTCTCTGCTTCTCTGCTGCTTGGGAGCCCAAAGCCAGTGCGTATCACACTGCGACCCGGGACTGGGAGTACACCATCCCCTGCTGGGGGCTTCCCCCCTCTGCGCAGCCTGACCCAGGGACCACCCATTGCCAGTTAACTACCCAGGGGAGCGATTCCCCGCTCAGCTCCACTGTTTTCTGCTGCTGCTTCAGGACTTCTTGCTACACTGTAATCCAACACCTAGACACTCTGTGGCTTCGGGCATGGTCCCAGAGTTTCTGCTACCTTTTGTTTACCACTTCCGAGTGTGCCAGCCTCTGCTGTTTCCAGCTTACTGCTGCTGAGGTTTCTTGCTGCTGTCCATTCAGTTTCCAGAGTGGCACTGAGACTGGCTGAATTTGCAAAGGAAAGAGTCTCTCTTTTGTCTGCCTGCTGAGTTGCCATTAACGGTATGAAAAGGCAGCTGGACTCTCGCCATAGCGCCCCCTGGAGCCGTGGGAAAATCATCGCACCTGCCTTGCCTCACCAGGAGCCAACTGTGCACCTGCCGGCTGTGATCATAACTACACCAAAGGGGAAAGTGCTCGACAGCCAAGAGAAGGCTCTTGTTGGGTTTCTGGTTTTGTTTGTGGTTGCTGCCATTGCTGTTGCTTGTTTGTCTTGTTATACATTTACACACACACACACACACACACACATATATATATAAGCAAATAACTGTTATTCTTTTTCCCATATATTTGCCTGAAAGCCCCATAATTTCAAAGTTATAATAATTTTGAGGGAAGAATGATGCCATTTTGGTTTTTTGGTTTTTGGGTTTTTTTTTCTTTTATGTGTTTTCTGCATTTTTCGCACATATATTTGGAGCTTTGTAGCTTATTGTTGTATTCTAACTAATTTTCTTAGTACTTTTCTATGTCTTTTCCCTAGGCAAGAAGACAAAAGAAATTCCAGAGCTCCAAGCCCTGAGGGGTACAAGGCCTCTATGCCATCTTGGTTCTTCCTGGCTACCAAGGTTGAGAACAACTCTTCAAGATAAACAAAGTACAGCTAGCAATGAGAAGGGGAAGACTTAGAAGGGGCTTGACCCAGGGAAGAAATTGCCTCACCTGTGTGCTCCTAATTGGTGCTCTTTTGTCAGTTATACTAATTTACTAAACCTATAAAACTGTATGGACCTCCATGGGGGGGGGTGAGCTTTTGTAGGTATCTTTCCACAACTGCCCCTGAAGGCCTTCAATAAAGATCCACTTTTATTGTAACTTTTTACTAAAATTATCTCGAGTTTCACTTCCAGGTTGGAAAAAAGGCTAGAAGGAGGGTCACATTTTCCATTCCAAGAGATGTTCCCACCTTCCTTGGCAGACACCTGTCTTTCAAATCAAGACAATACTATATTTTTCTATTATGTATATAGTTCTATCTAATAATACATGTTTCTATCTATTCATATATGTCTATCTATTCTATTTTAAATATTGATCATCTGCCTCATCAGAGCCCTTCTGCCTACCCAGCAGGCCATGCTGGCAGATTGTTTTCGCACCGGTATTTCCTTTCTGAAATAAATACACAAATAACTAAACTGGATTTACAAAAAAAAAAAACCCTTGCAAATTGAGAGGTTGTATCATACAGGTATTAATAAACAGCCAAAATCTCCAGGCTTGGCAAAGATTCAAGATACCAAGCAAGGAATTCAGCAAGAGAATCACAGGTTCGAGTTCAAACAGCAATTAAAAATGCATGTACATGGTGATAGATTTGTACAATGGATCCCAAAGATGAGATGAAGATTTCCAACATGAACATAATTAGCCTCCAAGCATGAAATTCAAGCACCCTCTCCTCCCCCCAATAACTTGAAAAAACCCTAAAGGAGGGAAAAGTGCTAAAAATCACATATTTCAGAAGTTGAAAATACAGTATCTGACCCACCTTTTCACTCCAAATGCTGACCTTCATCCTCCCCTCACCTGCCTTGGCTGCACGGGGAATCTGACAACATCATTCCCTGGGTGTCTGCAGCCAAGAGGAGATTGACACTGATTTGCATGCAGAAACTTTAAACTTTCCAGGAGTGGTTAGAATTCATTCACACCACTCCCTCTAAACCAAAAGGATTTGGCACAGAGCCCTCCTTGTCCACCTGTGCTTCTAAGGTGGACATAATGTGGAACACAGAACAATTTTACTGGGATCTTTACACATTTCCCTTTTAAACAAGCACACAAAGTTCTTTAGAAAGAAAGGCTCTGGCTTTTGTTGTGGTTTTTACTTTTTTAAAATATCTTTTTTTTAAAGCCGATTTATCACATCTTTTTTGTTCTCCACTCAATGTGACAAGCCCTTCCTTGGTGTAACTGGTGACTCCATGGGTGAATTTCTTACCAATTTGCTCCACTTCCCCTGCGCCCTGTGCACCCAGCTCAGACAAAATAAACCTGGGAGAGGTGGGTAGAGAACCTTATCTTTGAAAAAGAGATGGGTATAATTTAATTAAAAAATCAGTTTGTGCACAAATGACCCAAGCAAGCAAGAAGATGGAGGCAGAACATATTCATAGGAGAGGTTTGCTTACCCAAGTCCCCAGTGACTGTATCGTCCAGGTGACAAGACCCCAAATTGGGTGCCCAATCCAAGGAACAAGTGACTTTGAAAACCCTTCCCCAAGCATGCAGCAAGGGGTTACAAAGCCCCTCCAGCACCCAGATTTGGAAGCCACCTCCCGGCCGCCTCAGCTGCACCCATTCAACCAATGACCCTGTCCCCATCGACAAGAACATCCTCAGCAGAGGAGTCATCCTACTAGAGCCTGGTTCAGTAGAGCATGCTGTCTCTGCCACTGTGAGCATTTTAGCCTGGCTAAGCCCAGCTTGCTGGCATGTGCACAACTCCAAAGGGTTGGCCATCTCTTCTCCTCATTGGGTGCCCTAGGGAGCAGCTCATTCTTGAGATTATGCCCCAAATTAAGCATCCACTACTCTAAGCATTAAGTGAAACACTGCATTTAATAAAATACTAGTTCCTTTCTGGCACAGGGCAACAAGAAAATTCAATAAATCCAATGACAGCAGCTGGTCATCAAATTCCATGTTATATGCTTTTCTGCTGGTTCTCCTATAAGGAAGCACATTAAAAAAACTTTCAAATCACAGCCAAAATTTTTTATACAAGAAAAATCCTTCTGAAGCATGAGGCAAAATCAAGTGTCAGCCTGGGGAAATTTGGCACTCCCAGACATGGCTTGGAAGACCTCTGTTCTCAGAGCACGGTTACTTTTGAAACTTTTATGTACTTGCTCAGTCTGTAGGAAAAAAAAAATATGCTGTTTCCATCCCCACATCCAAACCACTCTCTGCAACTCCTCTGACTACTGGCTTTATAAGGAGTATCTGAGTAAATCAGTAAATAAAGCTGGTGCAAACAATATGTCTGGCCCCAGATAAGGGCAAAGCAAAACTTTGGCAGCATCCAGTGACAGCTAAGCTGGCATGGAGGGGAACACCAACTGCCACCCATTGCTTTTCCTGGTACTTCCACAGCCTGCATCCCCTGTGGGAGGAGAGCAACAATCCAACTACCCACCTGCACCCCAGCCAAGCTCCCCAAGCACAAAATCAAGCAACTCTGAATTTCTGATAAAACATAACTGTTAAAGCCTGTGATGAGAGATGCGGAACTCCAGGCAGCTCTTCAAAATGCTGTTTATTGTATAGAAGATTTTACAGCAGTCTCGGGTTGTGGGAAACAGAGCCACACCTACAGTTGTTGGCTACAGGGTATAGGCAGACCTGAAGTTGATTTGTTCTGGTTACAATGCATTATATATTTTTCTTAGCTGACTATCTTAATGCATAACAACCAATCAGCATCATATACCATACCTTTACTATTACCTATATCCTATCATAACTACTATCATTACCATATTATGGTCATTACTATCCAATCACATGAATTAGTATGTTACAGTCTAAGCTTAAAGTTGTTTTTCCATTTTATTGCAGTGGAAAATTCTTTGATCTTTTTACTACTTGTCACATTGGCATGTTTGTTTGCCTATGGTATCTTTCTGCTTTTCCTAAGAGCTATTTCTGCTTGGCAAAAATATATTTTTTGTTTGTGGTCAACATATCCTTTGCTCTAGTCATAAAACCTCCTTCCAACTCGACTTAACCTTTGCTTTCTTAGTTGTCCAGTAACAAATGGCTCAACAATTCTCAATTTGGACATCTATTGTTCTTCTATATTGCCATGGTTTGACCCGGAAACAGGATTTCTGGGATGCTGTGTGGATGGGGCCAATGAGTGGTCAGTTTTGAATATTGCCATCTGGCCTAACCACTGGGCAAATGGGATCCACCTCCAAGAACACAGGGTAAAAGCAGGGCTCTCCCCCTGGCAGTTCTCTCTTTGGATTTCCGGCGGTGGAGGAGTTGAGCCTCTCCCCCGGCCCAGTTGCTGGCTGGGCTGGGGGAGGGGAAAAGCCATGTGGCCCGGCCTGGGAGAGGTAGGCCTGGCCCCAAGGGTGGAAGGAAGAAAATAAAGAAATGCCGGGAAGCAATGGGCAGCCTGTTTCCCCCCCCCCCCCCCCCCCCCCCCCCCCCCACCTTGGAGACAGACAGAGAAAGTGCAGCCGGTGTTTGTGTGCCGTTACCTTGAAAGCAGTAAACATGTGCTGGTAGCAGGCAGCCCAGCTGAGGAGATGGTGGGGGGGGGTGCAGCCAGGAGTCCAGCCGCTTGGAGGAGTTTTTAACCCTTTCTTTGGACAATGAAGATTTCACAGAACACTAACCCTTCCTAGACGAGAGATAAGAGTGGAGGAGGACAAAGGAGATGAGTGAGTGATGAAAGTCTGGACCAGAGAGAGAGACTGAGAGATGTTGGAAAGACGGAGAAGAGGGAGTGGCATTTTATGCTGGACTCTTTTGTGTAGCCATGGACAGAGCTATGTTTCCCTGGAATACAGAGACTGAGACCAGGGGGAGAAATGTCCAAGAGCCGAAGAAGATTCAGTGTGGGTACCCCTCGGCCCCAGGGGGTGTATAAAATATGGGGGGGACAGATGTCCCAGAGGTGAGAGATTGAGCTTCTCTGGAACTGGACACAGCATCCTTAAAAGGACAACCCTGGAAGCAGCCCTGATTCTGGTCCGGTGGTGAGAGCACCGGAACAAGGACGGAAAAGGCCACCACGACACATGGAAGGACTCCCTCTCCTCTTGAGGAACTGAAGTTGAGCATTCTAAAGGGTGGTGCTGGACCCAGAATTGATTTTGGATTGTATTGTATTGGGAATTTGGGGGGGGAGGAGGAGGAGGAGAGTGTTTTTGTGAGGTTTTCATTTTCCTTGTGTTTTCTTTTTTTTTTCCTTTTTCTTCCTTTTGTGTGTAGTTTAGTAATTGTCTTTGTAGTTTAGTTAATAAACTTTTCTTCTTTTTTCAAGTGAGAGCCTGCTTTGTTTATTCCTGGTCAAAATCTCACAGCAGACACCAGAGAAGGTGTATTTTCATGTGGGCATTTGGCCTTGTGCCAATGTCAAACCAGAACATATATCAAAACTTGCTTCCATTGCTATTCCATTCTCAGGTTCTACATTCAGAGAGCTTTCTGCCAAGCATACATATCTGTGAAACTTTCTTGTCAAACTTTCATGTTTTCCAACACCTAACTTTTTTCCATCATAATGATTTGCCTCCATGAATTCAGAAAAGACAAGGTGTTAAAGAAAAAAAAAAATGTCCATCCCATGCTACTGAAGCTCATTGTTCATGGTACTGCTTCCTAAGATGGTTTATAATCAGTGCATATGGAAATGTCGTCAGCACCACTGAGGTGCTGGAGCATGTCCAGACAAGGGCAACAGAGAGGAAGAAAGGTCTGGAGAACATCTGATGAGGAGCAGCTGAGGGTGTTTAGCCTGGAGAAAAGGAGGCTCGAGGGGATCTTCTTGCTCTCTACAACTACCTTAAAGGAGGTTGTAGCCAGGTGAGGATCAGTCTCTTCTCCCAAGTAAAAAGTGAGAGGACAAGAGGAAATGGCCTCAAGCTGTGCCAGGAGAGGTTTAGATTGGAAATGAGGAGAAATTTCTTCCTGGAAAGGGTTATCAAACATTGGAACAGGCTGCCCAGTGCAGTGGTAGAGTCACCATCTGCCAGGGGCTGAAATGGTTCATGCCTTAAATGTTGTTATAGAGTTTTGCCCATTAGAGCAAAAATGATAAAGAAGTTACAACCACAGAAGCCCATCCCTCCTTCAAGATGCCTGACTGGAACTTTGCACTGTGAGTTAAGCTCCTTAGATAAGACAAAGGGGACACTTGTTCAGTCATCCCAGGCTGAGGGAAAAGAATACATCCACAAGAAAGTGAAACTCAGCAGTGTCGCAGACATCTTTTTCACTAAAAATCCTTTCTTTAGGATTTTCCCTTCTGGGAAGCTGAGGCCCCAGAAAAAGAATGTAAACGATGGTTATCTGCTACTGTGGAACGCAACAGGTCCATCCGTGATTGGTCTCCTGTGCATGTTTGGATTTACTGACCACTCACAGCAGAGCTGGCTCTTGCTCTCTGCTGAGACACAGATCTTTGTTATTCATTTTTGGCGATTCTATACTTAGCTTAGCCTTCTGAGAACTTTTCCTTCTATTTCTTTTTAGTACAGTTATAATGTAAAATATATATATATATATATCATAAAATAATAAATCAAGCCTTCTGATCATGGAGTCAACATTCTCGTCTCTCTCTTCACCTGCAAACCCCTGTGACCATGGTCACACCCCACACTTCTCTGGCCACAATTACAACTGCACAATAACTTCTTCTTCTTCTCCAATATGTTTTCACAGAAGCATAACCACCATTTCTAATTGGCCCAGCCTTGACCAGAGGCACATCCGTCTTGGACCCAGCTGGCATTGGCTCTGATGGACATGGAGGAAGCTTCTGGCAGTTTCTCACAGACGCCACCCCTGTAGCCCCCCGTTACTAAAATCTGGCCATAAAAACCCAGTACAACTATCCTTGAGTACTTTGCTACCATGTCCCTGCACTAAAGGGGGACCAGGATCATCATGACATTGCTACTGATTGTGCCTTAAATATCCATGCTTGCACAAAGTGGGTGAGAGGCCTGTCAGGGAACATCCCACGCTGCCCACTGCCTTGCCTGCCTTTCACTTTCTCTTCCTCCCAGGCTCCACACCTGTGAGCAGCTGGGCTGAGGAGTGAAGCACAAGAACAAGCACTTCATCCATCCAAAAAAGATAATACCTCTGTTCCCACCATCCTACTCACCTCCACTCGAGGTCTTTGCTTGGCCAGCATGTTTTTCTTCTACTGCAATTAATACTTGACAAGACAGAACATTCCCCCTGCCCCAGATGAGCCCAAGAGACAGTGCAACCAGAGGAAATTGCTTAGAAGAGAGGGGAAAAATAAATTAAATAACCAGAGCAAACAAAGGCTTCTTGTCTCAAAACTCTTACCCAGATGGCACATCGGGCAAGTTGGTACCACTCTCAGGTGCTGCTGCATAAGCAGGTTGGTCCAGTGTATTGGGTCTGACTGAGAGTTCATTTTCCCTTAGCAGCCCTCACAGTGCTGTGCTTTGCATTCAGAGCTGCAAGGATCTTGATAACATACCAGTCATTTGGCTACTGCTGAGCAATGCTGTCCCTCTAACATTCCCCCTCACCCCCATCAAGGGTCTGGGGGTGGGCAAGATCCTGGGAGGGGACACAACCAAGCCAGCTAACCCAAATTAACCAAAGGAAAATTCCACACCATATGACATCAGCTCAGATATAAAAGCTAAGGGAGAGAGGAAGAAGGGGTGGGAGGGCATTCCTGATTCTTAAGTGTTTGCCTTCTGGATAAACCACTTCGTGTGCTGAAGCCCTGCTTCCTAGGAAGTGTCTGAACATTGCTTGCTGATGGGAAGTAGAGATTAACTTTTCCCCTTTGCTTATGAAAATGCAGACTTTTGCTTTCCTTTTTTTTTTTTTGCTTTAGTAAACTGTCTTATCTCAACCTACTAGTTGTTTTCCATCTTATTTTCTCTCCCTTGTCCGACTGGGAAGGGGAGGGATAGAGCAGCTTTGTGGGCACCTGGTGCCCAGCTAAGGTCAACCCACTACAGACCTTTTTTTTGACACCCAAACATGGGACAACATAAAGGCAGTTATAGATATTTTTTTAAATATATATATGAAATATATATATGTACTGCTATAGTAAATGGTAAATAGTAGTTATTGAGTAGTAGATGCCTGTGCAGCACATGGCATTTGTCAGCTGCACTTCTTATCTTTATTTTGCTGAGTTTCGGAACATGTTAACACAAACAATGGCTCTGTGCTTTGCCATTACACTGATGGCCTCATTATGCTGGGCGAGCTATCTTCTCTGGATGATGACAGAATACACTTCCATATCCCTGCCTGAGATTGATGTGAATGCATTTATTCTGCAGGTTCCCTTGGTCATTGTTCATCCTTATATAAGCTGTTTAATACTGTTAATACACTATGGAGTTCATGGAATCTGTTGTCATCTTGATGTAAGAGGAAACAAACTTTAGGTGAGGAGCTATTGAAATCTGCCCTGAGGCATCCAGTTCCTTGGTGGTAGGGTGCATGGAAGGATTTGGGCAGGTTTTTAAGGCAGTTATCTGTGGTATTTTTGGGGTCCCCTGTCACGGGGAGGAAAGATAAATCTGACTCCATGTTCTTAGAAGGCTAATTTATTATTTTATGTTCTATATTATATTAAAGAATGCTATGCTAAAACTATACTAAAGAATACAGAAAGGATACAGACAGAAGGCTAAAAGAAAAAAATGAATCTCATTATTGTCTCTCCAGAGTCTGACACAGCCTGATCGTGACTGGTCATTAAGTTAAAACAATTCGCATGTTGGATAAACAATCTCCAAACCACATTCCAAAGCATCAAAACACAGGAGAAGCAAATCAGATAATTATTGTTTTCATTTTTCTATGAGGCTTCTCAGCTTCCCAGGAGCAAAGTCCTGGGCAAAGAGATTTTTCAGAAAATATGACAGTGACAATTATCATCTCCCATTACCTGGGATTTTAGACCCGAACAGGAAAACAGCCCTAAGAAACTGACCTCCCAACTGATAGAAGGGTGCCTTGCCTACCCTAACAAAAACCAGAAGCTTCTTGCCCTGTACTGGGGCCTGGTCTGTGCCTACAGAGCCACTGTTCAGTACTCTCAGAGGGCTGTAGTTGAGGCAGGAAGACAAACTGTTTTTGAGGACACAATGCCTGAGACAGGGACTCAAACCACAGCAACTACAGTTATTGCCCCAGTAGCAAAACCAAAAAAATGGAGAAGGCAAGTTAAATCCCCATAGGACCGATTAGTAAGGGAAGAAGAAGATGAAGAAAAGGTGGAAGCAACAGTAGGAAAGGAGGGGTTAGATCAAGAGGCAGGCCCTTCAACAAAACAACTGAAAGTAGTGAGGTCAATCAAACAGGAAACCAAAATTATTCCGTCTGTGACCTCATTAGAACTTTGAGACTTGCATAAAGATTACAGCTGCCAGACAGGTGACCCAATTTCTGCCTGGCTGCTTTGATGCTGGGATAATGGGGCCAACAGTCTACAGTTAGAAGGTCATTAAGCCAAACAGCTGGGATCCCTTGCTAAAGATTGGGAAATTGAAACAGGAATTGGAAAGGAAGGAGCAACTTGCAGCCCTTGGAAACGGCTTCTCTCAAGTGTGAGGTCAATATATATATTTAAGGAAGATCTAGGGAACTCCCCAGGTGTCCTGGAGTGACTTTATGATGCTGAATTGTATCCCCATCCATCTGTTCAGACCAGAAATAAGTTCTGCACCTTTAAAACTAGATCTGAGAGCAAAGGGGGGGGGGGGGGGGGGGGGGGGAGGAAAAAAAGCAGAGGATTTTTTTTTTTCACAGCTTGTCCTAGGGTGACGTTATGATTCTTGTATCCCCATTCATGTGTTCTGTTTATGCTGGATATTATGTTCTGTGCCTTCAAGACTGGCTCTGAAGAGTGAAAGTTTTGTTTGGGTTTTCTTATTAGCTGCTCCACCGTGGCTGGCAGGACACAGAGACAGGGCAGTATATAGTGCTGCTTTAGCTTTTTTGCTTTTTTGCTTTTCGCTTTGCTCTCCCGCTCTTGCTTCTGCTTTGCTTGTGCTCATTAGCTAGTTTAGCTAAACAGTCCAAATTTCTTCCTGGACTGTTTCTCCTTTCCTTTTTTTGAACCAACTTGAACCTGCTCCAGACTGGGACCTGGGAACACCAAGAGTTTGCACCTTGTGGCTGCAGCAGCTGCCCCAGCGCTGGAAGGACTGATAACAGAGCAACCACCTCCAAGAGAGACTTTCTGAATTTGTCATCTTTTTTCAGAGTGGTGAAAGAGTGGTGTCATCCAGTATTGTTCATTTTGTGTGCTGAGGGGTGCTGTGCCTGTTAAATAAACAGGTTCTTTCCACTTGTCTCAGAGGAATCCTTCCCAAACCGGTTGGGGGGAAGGGCTGTGTGGGTTTGCTTTCTGGAGGGGCCCCCCTTTGGAGATTGTCTCCAAAATTTGCCCTAAACCAGGACAAAATCTGGCACCCAGCGCATGGAGCTTGAGAGAGAGAGTGGAAAAAACCCTGTTTTGAGTGCATTTTGGTTGCCATTACTCTGTGTTTGTATAAAGCAGTTAATTGCCATGCTTTTTGAATTCATAATGTCTATTGGGGTGAAGGCTTGCATGCATTTCTGGTCCCTAGGGTTTTTTGAGATCTTAATACCTCTATGGTCCCTAGATTTATTTTCTTATCCAGAAATAGCTCTAGTATTGTCCCTAATACTTTGTTTTTACATCAAAGCAGCAGTGACCAGAATAGCTATCCTGCTGGGCTTGGTGTTAATGATTTGTAAGAAGTTTATAAACATGCTAAGGTTTGCTCCAGGTATGAATGGTTTGTGGCTATGGTTATGCATCCAGTTTGTTAGAAGAGGAGAGGGGGATGAGGCTTTTCAGCCTCTGCTTTCCTTCTTCTCCTATGAATCAGTTGCATCACTAGTGAAGGATGTTCAGTTTCCCCTGAATGTTAAAGAGACCATCTTTTTGGTATTCAATCTGGTAACCTTCCTCTATACAGTAAGCTGCTTCTCTAGAATGAGGGCTGAGATTTCTAGACAGGCTGATGAGACCCCTGACCAGGGAGTAGACCAAAGTGTGGAAAATCCTAAGTGGTGTGGGAAATGGGAGGATATGGGCCAAATCCTGAAGGAATTCTCTGACCCCATAGTCTGGGATTTTCCCCATGAACAAATTCAGAACCCAGCTGAGGTGGGGAAATACCTGAAGAGAAGTACCAGGATGACCCTAAGGAGAAGAAGATCATTGCAGTGAGCTGGATTTTGGCATATGCTTATTGCACACTGCTAGATACTGTAGGGCAGCTGACAGAGGCAGGGGGACAGGGAGATAAAGCAGCAACTCACCCAGTCACTCAGGCTACAGCCTGCAGGCTTGAAGCCAGCAGCCAAACCAGATAGTGAGCCTAAGCCAGCAGCTAAACCAATGGCTGTTGCTACTAGCACTAGAAGTGAGAAATGCATGGACAAGACTAATCAACCAGTGGATGATGATGATGATGGCGATGATGATGATGATGATGCAGGAGAAGGACTCTCAATGCCTCCTGACATAAAATCAGGGGTCAAAGCAGCAGGTGCAAGATCAGAAGCCAATATTGAGTCCTTTTCCCTCAAGGACCTTCATGGCCTACGGGAGGATTACACTCAACGACCTGATGAATCCATAATTAGTTGGTTAGGCCGTCTCTGGGATGCTGCAGGTGAGGCTACAATTCTGGATGGCACTGAAGCCAGGCATTTGGGATCCTGATCACATGATCCTGTCATCGACCAAGGTATGATGAGGGGAGCCAATCCACACAGCCTTTGGGCACAGGTCTTGGAAAGTGTTGCACAAAGATACCTGTGTGCAGATGATCTCTATATGCAGCAAACACAGTGGAAGACCATAGAGCAAGGGATCCAATGCCTGAGAGAAATGGCAGTAGCAGAGATTATCTTCTCAGATGACATAACAACTAGGAACCCAGACTTGGTACCATGCACGTCTGTGATGTGGCGAAAACTGGTACGACTTGGGCCAAATGAATATGCTTCTGCCTTAGCCATAATGAAGTGGGATGAGAGGGATGAGACCGTGCTTGATATGGCAAGGAAGCTCTGAGCATATGCAGATGCTGTGCATGGCTCAACACATGTCAGAATCGCAGCAGAAGAAACATGTCTGTAGAAATTAGAGGATAAGATAGGAGAATCACAAGAAGCTCAGAGAGGAGATTAAAGAAGACCTTCTCCAAATTTCAGCAGTAAAAATCAGAGGTTCTGGTGCCCAACTCAGATGTTCCCCAGATGGAGAGAGAAGGTACACCCCATGAGCTGAGCTGTGGTTCTTCCTGCGGGATTGTGGAGAAAACATGAGGAGGTGGGATGGCAAACCTACTGCTGCTCTGGCACAATGGGTGCGTGAATTGAAGGAAGGCAAGACTCAGAGAGGAAGTTCCACCAAAAGGAAAGCAGGTCCAGTTGCCCATAGCCGAACTGCCAAGTATGACGATGATGAAATGTCTGATCCCCTTGAAGGAACATCCAAGACATATGCCCAGGGAAAGAAGGATAACCAGGCTTAGAGGAGCCCTGCCTCTAACTAGGTAGAGGCTAGGGAAAATCGTGTTTTCTGGTCTGTGTGGATTCGTTGGCCTGGCACATCGGAACCACAAGAATATAAAGCTTTGGTAGATACTGGTGCTCAATGTACATTAATCCTATCCAGACATGTGGGGACAGTCTGTTTCTATTGCTGGTGTGACAGGGGGATCCCAGGATTTCACTTTGGTGGAAGCTGATGTGAGCCTGACTGGGAATGAGTGGAAGAAGCATCCTATTGTGACTGGCCCAGAGGCCCCATGTATTTTGGGCATAGACTACCCTTGAAGTGGGTATTTCAAAGACCCAAAAAGACTCAGGTAGGCATTTGGGATAGCAGTTGTAGTGAGAGAGGGCTTCCAGCAGTTGAATACCTTGCCTGGACTGTCTGAGAATCCATCTGCAGTAGGTCTCCTGACGGGAGAAGAGCAACGGGTGCCAATTGCAACTTCCATAGTGCATCAACGACAGTATAGAACCACTCGAGATGCTGTCATTCCCATCTATAAGAGGATCCGAGAGCTGGAGAGCCAAGGGGTGATCAGCAAGACCCATTCACCCTTCAACAGCCCCATTTGGCCTGTGCTTAAATCTGAAGGAGAATGGAGATTGACTGTGGACTATCGTGCATTGAATGAAGTGACTCCACCACTGAGCGCTAATAAAGCCCCTGATTTGGCCTTATCATAAATCAGTGCAAGGTAGTTCGGGAGCTCAGTCCCCAGGGGGACGGGATGCCCGAAAGCTAGCTCAGGCTGATGCCGCGGGCCGACCTCCTTAGCAAGCTCAGTAGTGATCAGCTCTATAGTGGCATCAGCTCTCTTAGGATTTCAGCTCATTGCTTGATAGGTTAGATTGCCCTTGGCTTGAGGCTGCAGCAGATGGTGAGAGAGAGAGAAGGAGAGGCGCTGGCAGTTCCACAGGGATGGCTTTATTGGGGAAGTCTGTGAAGGGTCCCAGCGACAGCTCTTCTTCTGTTGAATGGGCTACAGTATGCCTCTTTTATAGGGTTCGGGGGGATCCATATTTGACCAATGGTAAGTGTTAAGTATATTGCCCTATAGGGTTACAGAGATAAGCTATGGGCTGGGGGGTCAGGGATACAGGAACTTATTTTCTGCCTCAGCATTCCTATTGTTCAGATTCTCCAAGGGGCCTTACCTAAGTCCCTGGAGTTTACTATAACTCCGCTTTCTGTTTTTACAAAAAAGGCGTTTGCTATAGTTCTTTTGAAACAGTGAACAAGGCACGAGAACATAGCTAACACAATAACAACTACAAGGAGAATCCACAACATTCCCTTAACCAAAGATGCAGCCCATCCTGTTAATCCCCATTGCCCGAAAAGTTCATTGACCCAGTCTGAGATTCTCTCTACTTTCAAGTCCTTCATGAGATCTTTCAGTTTCTGGAAGTTAGCATGAATGGTTTCCGAGTGTGAAGAGAGTTTGAAGCAGCACATGCCTTCGAAGTCTTCACAGCCGTGTCCGTGGGCAAGCAGCAGGAAGTCAATTGCTGCTTGATTTTGGAGCGAAGCCTGTCTTGTGGTTTCTTCTTCCTTTAAGAGATCACTCAAGGCAGCAGATGTAGCCTTAGCTTGTTTACTGAGCCAGCACCCAAGGTGATTGATTTCACTGAGGGCTTTAGCTGCAGCTATCCAGGGTAAAAACAGGGAAACAGCAATCTTTTTTGGTTTGTTCCAATTGTATAATTTAGGATCACAATTTTCATCAAATTCAGTGTAGGACCTTTTTTGGCGTTTTTATTCGCTTTCTTTTTTCCAATTGTATAATAGGGTGATGTTTGGAGTAAGGGTAGAAAGTTTTCCAAGGGTACAGGGACCTCCCTGGAGTCAGGAGGGGATCCCTGCCCATACTCTGTCACCACAGATGAGAAACATTCCCTTGGGTAATACTTTGGGGTGGAGAGAGGACACAGAAATCACACAAGCTGTGTAATTGCACCAATCGTGAGAGTTATAGGCTTTGTTAATTGGTGATATATCTTTTCAATATGTGTTTTTGTTCTGGTCAATTTCTGACCAATTGTTCTTTGGACGCCTAAAGTAAAATTTGACGCAATACGTGGCCTTGGAGGACCCCAACAGGTCCAATTCTTGGGGTTCCTCTTGAGCATCGGGCAGAATTTTTGTCCACTTGTCTCAAGTATCAGCCACATTGGGTCTCTTACCTGTGGTTTGGAGAAGCTCTGAGTTATAGACAGGCCAGTCATCTGCTACAAAGGGAATTCCTACTAGACATGTGGAAAGTGGATTATCAATGCTTCCCATGGACAAGCACATGTTGTCTTGTTTTAGTGTTTTTGCTAAGATTACCCAAACATTATGGCTGGGCTGTGGGCTAATCCAGCCAAAGGCACGCGGTACAGTGAAGAACATCCGGGCAGCCGTGAGGACAGCACCAACGGAGATATTTCTCATTTTTGGGCAGGAATAGGGATTCTGATAGGGAATATAAGGAGAATTTCTTACCTTTATGATGAGAGGGATTTCTCCCTTGTTCGTTTCTCTGTTCCCCTCCTCCCACCTTTTTCTTTTAATTTCTAAGCTACACTAAGGGAGGAGGAGTGGGTAGAAGGTTAAGGGGTTTTAAAAGGTTAGGAAGAGGTAATAATTGGGTTTTTTGAGATACAAAAAAAAGGGTAACAACACATAATTCAGAGAACACTTTTGTGTTAAGGCTATCTATGGCTTGATGCAGCAGAATGTTGTTTTGTTTTCAGTTTTGCCAGCTGTCTTGTGATGGGGCGGTCTGTTCTTGGGTTTGTGGGTATTCGGCGATGTCTTCGTCTCCAGGCTGAGCTGGTTTGATTTTGGGGTGGTCTTGTCTTTGCCTCAGGAGAGTTCTTGTCCCTGTTTGCAGGAGTAGTGTTTGCAGTGCCTAGGTATGGTTTTATGTTTTTTCCTGGGTACCACCTTGGACCAGATGGTCGTAGCATGCACACATATCCTCTACCCCAGGTGATCAACTGGTAAGGCCCAGAAATTTGGTGTACTTCAGGGTCCTTCACGAGCACTGGTGGTTTCTCAGTGAGCCTTGCTTGAGTGGTATTTGCAAAGTGGCGGAGTATTGGTGGGTCAGGCTCTGATGCTGTGCAGTTCAGGAAGTTGATGACGTAGAGAGCCTTGCAGAGTCTTTCCACTGGAGATGTGATTTTCGTGTCTCTGTTCTGTTGATCGAAGACTCTTTTGAGGGTTTGATGTGTCCTTTCCATGATGCATTGTCCTGTGGGGTTTACAGGTATGCTGGTCTTGTGTGCTATGCCCCATTCATTGAAGAACTTCTTTAACTTGCGGGAAGTGTAGGCAGGTCCATTATCTCTTTTAATCTCCTTTGGTACTCCTAGGGTAGCAAAGATGAGGAGAAAGTGTTTTATTGTGTGCAGTGTATTTTCTCCTGCATGTGATGATGCAAATACTGCTCCCGAAAATGTGTCGACTGATACATGCATGTATTTTGATCTTCCAAAAGGTGCGAAGTGAGTTACATCTGTCTGCCATAGCTGGCAGCCATTCAGACCTTGGGGATTGACTCCCATCCCCATAGATGGTATCTGATAGTTTTGACAGTTCGGACATGTAGACACAATAGCCTTTGCCTGATCCTTTGAAAGCTTAAACATTCTCGTAAGGGCAGGTATATTTTGTTGAAAAAACACGTGTGACAACTTTGCCTGGGCAAAGATGTTAGGAACATTAGCAGTTTCTGCTGCCATTGCTAATGCATCTGCTTTCCTGTTGCCTTGTGCAACAAAACCTTGGAGGTCCGTGTGTGACCTCACATGCATTATATGGTAAGGTTGCTTTCTGTGGGAGATCAGGCGTATTAATTTAGAGACCAGTTGGTACAACTCTGGTTTGGAAACCTCTTTGAGAAGAGCATGTTCTGCTCTCATAGCTATCCCAGCAACATAAGCTGAATCTGTGACCAGATTGAAAAGCTTGTTTTTAAATTTTTCAAAGGCTCTGACAACAGCTGCTAATTCTGCAATCTGTGGAGATCCCTCCACTATTTGTATGTCTGATTCCCAATTTTGTGTTTGGGGGTCTTTCCATGTAATCACTGACTTGTGGGAAGACCCTGAGCCATCTGTAAATAGAGTTAGAGCCTTGAGAGGTTTTCTACTTTGGATTCGTTTTGGAATCAAATGGAAGGTTACATCAGGGTTAAAAAGTTTGTGTTGTGGGATATTAACTGAAGTTTGGCCCGTATAGCTATCTAGGGCAAACTGGAGGCTCTCATTGGTCTGGACCAAATCCTCAAAGTCTGTAAGGGTTATTGGCAAGTATATGCATGCGAACTCACAACCTGAAAGAGAGCGAAGGCGAGTCCTAGCCTTTTTTTATTAAATGTGCCATGACCTCCTGGTAGGTGGCAAGTGTCTTTGTAGGCTGGTTGTTTGTAAAAATCCATTCCAGTATGAACAAAGGGTTTAGAAGCTGGGAGTCCCATTGGAAAATCAGTCCATGGAATTGAGGTGCTTTTCCCAGGATGATGAACTGGAAAGGCAGGCTGGGCTCGAAGCGATGGGCTTTGCGTGAAGACAGGGCTTCCTGGACTTTGGTGATGGCACCTCTGGCTTCTTCTGTGAGAGTGCAGGGAGAGTCCAGGTCCTTAGGCCCACGAAGAAGATTGAATAGGGGAGCAAGGTCCTCTGTTGTAATTCCAAGCAGAGGACGTACCCAGTTGATGGATCCGCACAGGCTGTGTAAGTCCCTCAGGGTTTTTGGATCGTCGTTTATGGTGAGCTGCTGGGGTATGATGGTCCTTTCCCGGATCTGGACTCCAAGGTAAGTCCATGGTTTGGTGTACTGTATTTTATCCTCATGAATCTCCATTCCTGCCTTTTCTATGGCTTCAATAGCCTTTTTAACCGTGTTGTCCAAGTAAGCTTTATCTGAAGCACACACTAGGATATCATCCATACAATGGTGGATGAGAGCGTCTGGAAATGATTTCCGAATGGGAGACAGGATGTGAGCCATGTACCACTGGCAAATACTTGGGCTGTTTTTTAGGCCTTGCGGAAGATAACACCAATGATATCTTTTGAGCAGAGCCTCTTTGTTAAGAGAGGGAACAGAGAAAGCAAACTGTGGAGCATCCTCAGGGTGCAGAGGGATGCTGAAGAAACAGTCCTTTATATCTATGATAGCAAGTGTCCAGTCTCTAGGCAGCATCGATGGGGAGGGCAGGCAAGGCTGGAGGGGGCTCATGTCCTCGATGACCCCCTTGATTCTGCGAAGGTCATGGAGAACCCTCCACCTGTTTGTCCCAGGCTTTGGTAGAATGAAGACTGGAGAATTCCAAGGGCTGTCGGACTCTACTATGTGGCCTTTTGCGAGCTGTTCTTCCATGAGGGTTTTTAAGGTGCGCAGCTTGGCTTTTGAGAGGGGCCACTGTTCAATCCAGATTGGCTTGTGACGTTTCCAGGTGAGACGAGGTGTGTCTGGCAGCGCACGTAGCTCAGTGGTCCCGATTAGAAATCCTGAGTGGGAATACGTAGGGAAGCTTCCCACTGGGATAGAACGTCTCTTCCCCATAGGGTGATGGGGGCCCTTACCACGAATGGGCGGATGGTTGCCAGCTTGCCTTCAGGCCCTTCGATGAGGATGTTGTTCTTGCTTCTCATGGATACTGTAGCTCCAGCAATCCCGGAAATCATGCCTGTGACAGGTTGTAGATCCCATTGTGCTGGCCATTCTGAGCGGGCGATGATGGTCACATCAGCACCGGTGTCCAGCATCCCTGGTAGGTGGGTCTTCTCTCCTTTGCAGGTAAGGTCGCACTCAATGGTAGGCTTGCTTGGTCTGACGACTTGTGCCCACATTGCTGTAGGGTGGAGAGGAATCTGTTCCCTGTGGTTCTTTGGGAGTTAAAAGGCCTGAGCTACTGGAGTTCTCTTAGAAAGAAAAAATGGTAAGTCTATGCAGTATACCTGCATGAGGATCTCTTGTCCCAGCTGCACTGTCAGCACTTCTGGAACAATGAAGATCTCCTTTGGGCTATCAAGAGAGTAACCTATAATTAAAATGTCTGAAGGGCCACCTTTTGGCCCATATTTGCCTGTGGGAACATGGTGAACGTTGTCATTAATAAAGTCAATGGACAGAGCAGTTCCCAATTGGTGGCATGTTCCCGTCTGTGTCGCCCCGTGTGTTGGACCCTCTTCTTGTGGTCGGGAACCTCTTAGGTTGGTGTGTGGTTGGGTCTGGTTTATTAACAGCGTCAGACACAAGCAGAGTAATCTCCCAAAGAAGTGCAAAAATCATAGGCTCTGGTTCTCTATTCATCTGGAAAGTCTTACATAATCATATAATTACCCCAAACACCTAATACATGTGGTAGTCTGCTACTTTACAGTTTGTTCTTCTGTAATATTCCTTGTTATAGGTTTGTAATGGTTCCTTCTGTGTACCCCATTTGGCTTCCCTGATGGTTCAATCCTGAGTTGTTTACCCCAAGATTTTCCCGCCAAAGTGTATGTCAATCCTCCCGTCAGTGTCCTTGTTCCCTTGTCTTACCCTTGTCTGTCAAAGATAGCACACCCGTTTTGCTCTGGAATGTTCCCTGTCCTTCATCCCTTCCTCGAAGTAAGATTGGATTGTAAGGTTTGCTCCTTCCCCTTGTTGGCTTCTATTGGATAGCCCTTACCCTGCATCCCTGCCTTAATGCCTTCCTACTGGTGAAAAGTTCTGTCCTCCCCTTATTCCCTCCCTTCCTTAAAAGCAGTTCTTTTGCCCTCAGTTGATGTCACTTGTCCCTGACTCCCCTGGGGAAATAAACTTCCTTGGAACTCAAACAAGTGATCACTCCCTATTCCTATGCCTTGGTTCTTTATACTGTGCTGCTGCTGTGCCACTGACGCCACAGCTGACAGCTGCAGGGAGCTGTAAGCCCCTGTACGCATCACCACATGGCAAAGTCTCCGCACAGATCCAGGGGCAGCCCCTCTCAAGACTGCGTCGGTCTTGGGGAGTGAGCAGTCAGAGAATATCTCCCTGTGACCGCAGCAACACAGTGTCAAATACAAATTCATTACTTAACCCCACCTACCCCTGCTTCGTATTAAAATGTATTTAAATGAGTCCGAAGTCCCTTTTATGCCTGCACAGTCTCTTAATTAAATTGGGTTGGTGGGCTTCGAAATAGGTCAATGGTCTTCTGAGGTCATAGTGGCCTCTTGCTTTTGCCTTGTTGGCAGGCTTTCGGACCCCTTGGCTATAGTTCGTTTCAGGCCCCAGGTGCAGGTCATAGTTTCTTCATCTTTACAATAGCTCCACATCCCATGCTGCTTCTTTAAACACAGTAAAAACAGGCAGGTGATATATTACCCTACCCTTAAGTACTTTATCTGCTAATAATTAACTATCCATTATTAATTCTACTCTTCTTGCTATATTCTTAATTGTTTCTATCCCCCTTAACAAAATCTAGCTAAACTTTTAACTCTTTCTGTTTCTTTAAACCTTTGATTCACATGCACCACCAAAAAATCATGGAAGGTATTAGTTATTCGTGACTCCTCACCGAAAAGTTCAGAAGTGGTCATTTGTCATCTGAACATCCTCTCTAGAGAGGTTTGCTAGCTACTGTGGGCCTGTGTTCAGGCTGTCACAAAGAGGCTGCTGTCAGCCATGACCATACCTCATGGTAACTCCAGCCGAGGCTGCCCACAACCTTTACATCTTCAGCCACTTCCTCCTGGTTTGTTAGTACAAGGTCCAGCAACACACCTTTCCTCGTTGGTTCCTTGTCCTGGTTTAGGGCAAATTTGGGAGAAAACCTCTGAAAGGGGCCCCCCCAGAAAGCAAGCACATATGGCCCCTCCCCCCAACCAGTTTGGGAAGAGTTTCCTCTGAGACAAGTGGAAGAAAACCTGTTTATTTAACAGGCGAAGCACTCCCCAGCACAAGAAATTAATAATACTGGATGACAAAACTCATTCGCCACTCTGAAGAGATGACAAATTCAGAAAGTCTCTCCTGGGGGTGGTTGCTATGTTATCAGTCCTTCCAGTGCTGGGAAAGGCCGCTGCCCAGAGTAGACCCCAGTAGGCCACAAAGTGCGAGCTCTCGGTGTTTCCCCAGGTCCCAGTCTGGAGCAGGTTTGAACGGTTCCAAGGAAAGGGAAAGAAAAACAGTCCAGGGAAAACTTAGACTGCCTCAGCTAGCTAAAATAACTAAAAAGCAAAAGGAGCGCGGTGTTCTGCCCCATCTGTGCCCAGACACCACAGTGGAGTTCTGTGTTCCAGCAGACTCTGGAGGAAGAGTGCAGCTGATATCAAAACTCTGTGCTTCCTCCTCTCCCCATCTTCACTGTCAGAGCCAGTCTTGAAGGCACAGAATATAACATCCAGCATAAACAAAACAGACAATTGGGGATACAAGCATCATAACATCACCCTAGGACACTCCTCCACCACTTGCATCAAAAAGTTATCTTCCGTGATCTGCAGAAACTTCCTGGACTGTGTGTACTGAGGCATGTTGTCTCTCCAACAAATATCAGGGTGGTTGAAGTGCCCCAGGAGAACCAGGGCCTGTGACCATGAGACTACTTCCAGCTGTCCATAGAAAGCCTCATCAACTTCCTTGTCCTGATCAGGTGGCCTGTCGTAAACACCCACAAGAGAGTCACACATATTAGTCTATTCCTTAGTTCTTACCCATTAAACTCTTGACTCCTTCATCTGCCCCTGGGTAGAGCTTGATACATTCCAGGTGCTCTCTCCCATAAAGAGCAACTCCACCACCTCACCTCGCTGACCTGTCCTTCTACAAATTATGTAGCCATCCATGACCATTCCAGTCATGTGAGCTATCCCACCATCTCTCTGTAGTTGCAATGAGATAAGGTGACCTCCAAAGCTCCATTAGCAACTGCTATGAAGACACCATCTCCTCCTCCTCCCTGCTTGTCTCTAACTGATGCATGCTTGAAACATGGCATGTTTTAATGCAAGTTTTTCTACCTCTTGCTTTCAGCTGGGATTTCATGCTCAAAACAAGAATAAACAGGTATTTTACAAGGATGGCCAGGCATTTCTTTAGAATTCAAAGCTTGGTAAAGATAATGGGCTTAGAATAACCCTGCACAAACAGTTTTGGAGAAGGTCTGCTCCTGAAATCAATGGAGTAGCCAATGCAAATAAAATCACTTACATTTGGAAGTTTTGCGAGCTCAGTCTATAGTTTTGTCTATAAAAGACATAAGAAAGGCATGAAAAAATAACACAGGTAGTGCTGCAAGAGTACATATGTACACATACAGATGAAGTTGCTGAAGTGGGATACTCAAGTTGCATCAACACATAAAATGAGGCTAACACCATCTTTTTCATATTTTGAAGGGGAATCCTAAAATAAATCATTTGCAACCTGGCATTACATTAATTTACAAGTTGATGTTTATTTTGTGAAGCTCATCATTATACTGAGTCACTAAATTTGCAACCTGAACCCAGTGAATTCATGCATCATATTAATTACACATTAAACAAAGAGTTAATTTATAGCTTTATCATTTGACACTGTGGTTGTTGGAGAAACCCATCTGTCACCGACATCTTTTCATAAAAATCCTTTCTTTAGGATTTCCCCTTCTGGGAAGCTGAGGCCCCAGAAAAAGAATGTAAACAATGGTTATCTGCTGCTGTGGAATGCAACAGGTGCACCTGTGATTGGCACATGTTGGATGTGTATAATTAATGGCCAATCAAGGACCGAGCTCTCTCGGGGACAGAATCAGAGAGAGTTCCTTTGTTATTAATTCCTTTTCTATTCTTAGCTTAGCTAGCCTTCTGAGAACTTTTCTCTCTATTCTTTTTAGTGTAGTTATAATGTAATATATATCATAAAATAATAAATCATGCCTTCTGAACATGAGGTCAACATTCTCACCTCTCTCTTCATCCTGCAACCCTTGTGACTACTGTCACACCCATCTGCTGCTTCCCACTTACAATTTTACATGCCATTTCCCTTCTTCTCAACAGGCTGACCAATAAGTGTTTATCTTCTTGGGGAAAAAAAGAAAGATAGACTCTAAAATAGAATATCAGGGATTAATTTAGTCAATCTAGGGCATCAGCCAATACCAGATCTGCACCAACAATTGGTGCCTTTGGGTTGAAGAGATGACCAAGGCCCCCAATACCAAATTCCAGCACCAAAAAGAAACTCCAATATGCAAATATCTGGAAAAAAGGGCAATTTATAAAGGCAAAGCTGACAAGTGGAGTGCTGCTAACAGATGGCAACGTAATAACAATACTGTCTGCACATCCCTGCTGAGCAACTTCAGTGACTAGTAACAGCTATGTTTCTCTTATACTCAATTTAAATTGACAATCAAGATGCTTAAAATTGACAATGAACACCCCAAGTGTTTTCTCTTGCATCACTGTGATTAACTTCTGGAACTTAATTCTCAAGCTGCAAATGGTCACCAGTTTTGGTGAATTTTCCAGACTTTAACCTCAAGCTCGTTGCTGACCTAGCTGAGGTTACCATACTCCTGCCCATCCTTTTTTTGTTTTACTTTGATTGTGTCTTCACCACAGAGCAAGGCAAGCTAAAATTAAATGCCCCAAAGGGATTGATATTTCAAAGTTGCCAATGGCTTCTTACTCATGTCCCTATGCCAAGGTACAACATGCTCTACAGAAGGGCTCATTTTCTTTGCAGTTATGGAGTTCATCACCTGCCAATTAGCTTGAGGTTCATACATTTGCTAATGCTGATTTGATTACTCCCATCAGGTTTGATCAAGCATGCAAATCTTCAAGTTTTAGGCTAGGCAAAGCCTGGATAAAGGAGAAGGCCTGAGCCAATTAATACATAAAACCAGAATTTTTTTATTAAAGTGGAAAATGAAGGCAAGAAGTAAACTTTTCTCCTCCCTCCCTCCCTCCTCTTCTGCTGTGTTGTTAAATCTAATGTAATGAGAAGGTTTGAATAGTGTCTCTCCAGGCTCCTGCCACCAGTAACAGAGACCAAGGTCTCACAGGGATAAGGCCACCATGAAAACTGGTAGAACTTGTATGCACCAGAACGAAAATCTGCAAGAACTACTGACAGCAGGTTGGGACACATCACTTTTCTCAGCAAATCCTGTAAGGATTTGATCCTGAGATCCCTAAGGATCTCAGCAAAACCCCATAAGGTTACTTAGGACTTTTACACCTCCCAGCCCAAAAGAACCCATGTCCCTCTTGGGGGTGCTTGGCTGGCAGAGGTGACAACTTTCAGATAAACCATAGAGTTGCTGTTTTTTTCCACTGAAAGATATAAATAAAATGTCCACATCATGTTCATAGGGGTGTCCTGTTCAGTTTCCAATGAGTTTCATAGTATTTGTGGACCCAGATTTTCCCTGAAGCTTCAAGTGGAGGCAGTAATTTTGAATTTCAGGTCCTGAACCATCATGCAGTTTTGTTATTAAACAGATGATGCTGCCTTGAAGCCTGGGAGCAGTGCTTTATGTGCATGTGATAGTTTACAGCACATTTGGGTGTCATTTGTGATGAATGGCTCTGCATAAACGTTACATCTCCAACCTGTTGCTCTTGTAAATACTATTTTTTTTCTTAATTACTTGTATTACAGTAATTCATTCAGGTGCCAACCATGACTGAAACCATGCTATCAATATGCAGTTTGACAGCAGCAGCAAGAGACAGCATTGGCTCTACAAATTGCACAGAAAAACAGGAAGCATCACAGCTGGTGTTGGTGTAAAATGAGATAATGATCCCAAATCTCAAGGAAAACTCCAGCAAAAGAAAAATCATAACCCTGATCCACAGAACACCCATCTAAGTGTTTAACAAGAAGAGGACCACAGAAGCCCCATCTGAGGCAGAAGGAGTCTCAGACAGACCTTTCATACTGAGATGCATGTCTCACCAAAACACCTAGACTACAACACGAGCAGCTAAAGACCATCAACTCGGGCCTCTGCAAAGCCAGTCCCAGATCACAGAATTGTTTAGGTTGGAAAAGCCCTCTAAGATCACATCCAACTGTTGACCCAGCACTGCCAAGCATACCACTAAACCATGTCCCCAAGTGCCATATCAACTCATCTTTAAATCCTTCCAGGGATAGTAACTCTACCATTTCCCTGGGCAGCATGTTCCAGCACTTGACAATACTTTTAGCCAAGACATTTTTCCTAATATCCAGTCTTAATCTCCTCTGGTGCAATGTGAGGCTATTTCCTTTTGTCCTTGTCACTTGTCTTATCTGGGACAGCCCCCTTATCTGCCCCAGAGACCTGCTTCCCTGCAGGAATGATAAGCACACCCAAATATACACTCCAGAACTGGTATGTATGGACCATCAGGATGAGGTGCTGTCAACCTATACTGCTCCTCTGTTCTAGAAGTGCCTCAAGATGGCATGCAAGCCCTGCTGCTGGTGAGCAATGTAGAAGAGGTGGCTGGATTTGCAACATCCCAGCTCTGGTTTGACAGTGCCTGGGCCTGCACCATCCTTCATGAAGCTAAAACGCTGCTCAGAAGCAGGTTGATGTGATGCTGAATTGATTTTTGCCATTTTTTCTTTTATATAGTCTCTATATTCTTTACACATATATTTGTAGTTCTGTAGCCTATTATTGTATTCATAGTTAGCTCCAGTACTTTTCCCTACCCTGATTGGCAGAAAGACAAAACACATTCCAGAGGCTCCAAGATGGGGGTCCAAGGCTCCTATCCTATCTTGCTTCTTCCTGGAAGTCAAGGTCGAAACCAGCTCTTCAAGACACATTTCCATAAACAGAGTTTAGTTCCTATCTAAAGGAGGGCTAAAGAAGACATGGAACCAAAAAGGGGGAATTACTTCATCACTTATGCTTCTAATTGGTGATTTTTGTCAGATATGCTTATTTGCTAAACATATAAAAATTGTATACCTTTTATGCTACATGTGCATCTGGCGAATTGTGCAACTAAGAATCCTTATAAAAGTAACCCCTTTTTATCACCTAACTGTATCTGACTTGCGATTTTAGGACCAGCGAAAAGGCATCAGATGTGGCCCAGAGCACCTATGGGTATGTGGGCTACTTCCACATCTGTGGCCAGGCATTGTGTCATCTCCTCTACCTGTGCCAGATGTTCATCCCACAGCATGAAGGATCATGAATATGGACAGCCACCATGGCCATGGGTGACAGCAAGCTGCTGCCACCCTGAGCCACAGTAGCGAAAGTGTCACCAGGATGGGCTGGATCTCTAAGCCATGGAAGTCTGCCAAGATCCTGTCCTACTCCCTGTTAATTGTACCACCATCTGCAAGAGGCAGAGATGGCTCCTGGTTCTCCTTGTCACCAGAAACAGGCAGTGTCTTATCATCCTTTGAAGTCTTTCTTCTGAGTCCTGCCCTTGTAGCAACTCCTGTTGGTCCTGGAGTCCCTCTGGAGAGGAAACCAGCAGCCTAGCAAGGCTCACCACTCTCCACCCACTTGCACATTCATCCTCTTCCAAAGAAATCCACACAGATCTTTTCAGACCAAACAGCTTAGGTAAATAAGACAAGGCATTTCATCTCAATGATGATAACAGAGAACTAAGATCTAATTAAATAAATTAAACAGATTCATAAGAACAAGGAGGTTTGTTTTTGAGCTGGTCATAGTGAGATTAAAAGCAAAGAGACAACTGGACCCCTTTTCACTGGAGTGCTGTAAAACAAGTGTCACAGACCCAGAAGAGCTTAAAATACATGGCAGGGCACATCCTCCCCTCCAAACGCACCTGCCATTTTTCCCTCTCGTTTTATTCTCCTGCATCCTCTCTGAAAAAGCCAAACTTAATTCATTACAGAATGAAACTATTTCCTTTTTATTGTAATATTTCCCTTTTTTTTAATAGGTGACCACCTGGGAGTGGGGAAAGGAAGGAAGGCCTTGGAGCTTTTCAGAAACAAAAAATAAATGTTTTAAAGTATGATTAAAACAAAAAAGCATAAACAAACAAACCATGTTACCCAAAATAATAGCTTCAGGGAAAAAAACCCCAAAAAACTGTATAAGTTTTGGGAGCATGGCAGGAGTAGAGAATGGAGAGTCCCTGCTGCTGAGGAAAGCATGCTGCTGTTATGAACAAAAATTCGGTTAATATTTTTTTTTGTGAGAAAAAGTTACGAAAAGGCAGCCAGATCTCTGTCCCTGCCAGGTTTCTGCGTGCTTTGTTATTGTAATCACGGGTCATTGTAGCTTATCTCCCCTTTTGTATTAGTAAAAGCCCTGGCTGGGGTGGGGTGATGGCCCTTCCCCGAGGCTGTGCTCTCTTCCAGCATAGGGAAGACACCTGAGAGGGTGGGGGAGGTTATGCAAAGTGACTCCAAGACCAGCATGCTTTGGGACCTCGACTCCAAAATGCAACGAGAAAACCCTAAAAACAACGAGACACCTAAGAGTTGAGAGACTAAAGTGATGTCCAGACGTGAGGAGCCAAGTGCTGAGCCTGCAGAGATGCGGAGCCCCTCTCGCCCTGAGCAGAGAGTCGTCCCGACGCCGGGACTGGGCAGGACAGAACCAGGGAAACTAAGATCTGACGGGGACATCACGCCCTAAAGGCTCCCACGAGGACCGGATCCCCTGGCTCTGCCCCTAGTGGACAGAGCTGCCCATATCCTCCTCCTCTGAGTTGCCCTGGGAGACACGACAGGGACTGCAGCCCTGCCGAGCCGCCCAATCCTGAGCTGATCACTTTAAATAAAGGCATTAAAAAGGAGAAGAAGTCTCCTGGCCCTGTTTATTTCAGCTGGGAACTCGTCTGGGATAGCCACGCCGCAAGAAGATTCAAGACTGGCCATCTTGGACTTCAGGACAGCTGGCTATCAGGACCAGAGGGATCGGCTCAAGACCAGCGACACAGAGGAGCACCGGAGCACCGGATTGGTGAGAAACCTGGTGACGGGAGCGGGAGACGTGCGCATGTGTGTGTAAATGAGACGGAGGCCGGCAGCCAGACCTTGGAAGTGAGAGCGGTCCTCTCAGTACCGCGGTTCCGGACTCCTGCGAATGGGCTGGCCGGAAACAGGGAAAAGCCAGTGGAATTAGTGTGAGTGAGTCTCCCAAGGGGGAATAAAGGCCCCCCCCCCCCCGCCCGGGCGTGCGGAGGGAATATTTGTATGAGTGGCACGCACCCAAAATAGGTCCTGACAGAGGGAAGTCAGGCAGATTTGTCAGTCCCGAGAAGGATTCGGGTAGCTCACAAGCCCTGCAGGCAAAAGTAAGTCCTGGCACAGGAGTCAGGCACAAACCCCAGCGAAGGAGGCTGTGGTTTGCTTTTAAGTCCTGATACGGTGAAGCCTAAAAATTGGCGGGTTAGGCAAACTAAAAATCAGGCAGTTGTTTTTCCTGACTGAGGGAGTCAGGCACGACCCGGATTCTTAGGCCGAGGTTTCGTGTGTTCAAGTCCCGATAGATGTAAGACCTGACGTGGGGAAAGTTGGGCAATCAAGAGATCGGGCAGTTGTTTCAGTATAAAATCCTGAGCATCAGGCAGAAATTTGAAGTTCAGTGGAGGAGGCTGACGCTCCTCAAAGAAGGTTTTCTTGAAATTACCGGTCAGTAAAGGCACTGTCCGATTTTCGGCTGTTTGGATGGCCTTGAAAGGCCCGGGGTGGCCTTGGGGCAGCCCGCGTTTCAAAGGACAAGAAGAGGCTTCAGTTCTTTTCTCGGTCTCGGTGTTTATTAATTGTTTATCTAAAAGATTTTCTCTCGGCCCGACAGAGGTCTGCTCAGCAGCCAGCCATGAGCACACTCCCCTCCCCTCCGGGCGGTCACCTATCTTTATACCCAAAGTTGCGTATACAATATTTATCATTTTTCCCCAATACCTTTCACCCTTATTGACCAGTGCACTTTTAGTAATGACCAATCCCAAAGTGCCACCATCACCACAGAAGATGGAGGAGAAGAAGAAGAAGAAGGAGGACAGGACACGCCCCAATTCCTCCATCTTACTTCTCTAAACCCCCCTGTACAGAAATCCTAAACCCTGTCTTTCACTTTCTAACTAACTAATCCCTTCACCATTTACCCCGGTGAGACCCTCCTATCCTCATACAGGTGTCGTCTCCCATGTAGGATCAAAGTCCAGCCACCAGACACTTCTGGCAACATTCCAGGACTCCCGAGCCCCCCAAGGGTGGTCTCGGTGACTCGGCACCTCAGTCCTGAGGTGCTGAGATCCCACATCTCCCCCTTCTGTTTGCACCAAGAAAACCTCTTTTACAATCCGATTCATGGCGCGTTTTAAACATGCAAATATGCATGGGACGACAAGGATGAGGACTAGGAGAACTATTAAAACATAGAACCCTATCCTTAAAATTCCTCTCCAAATGGGAGAGATGTCAAAGAAATCTACCAGCTGATCGATCCATGATCCTGTGATCTCGCCAAGCTTATTTATGCTGTCTTTTATATTTTTAATACTTTCATGAATTGACTTTGAATGATCTGAGAGATTCATGCAGCACATCCCTTCAAACTCTTCACACCCATGTCCATGAGCGAGCAATAGATAATCGATCGCCGCTCTGTTTTGAAGAGTCACCTGTCTTACACCACTAACGTCTTTTAACATGTCATCCAATGCGACAGACACAGACCGTGCATGTTTGCTCAACCAGCAACCCATGTGGTCGATCTGAGTCAAAGCCACCCCTGATGCTGTTTGAGGTGAGAAAATTGCTGTAGCAATACTCGTTTTCTTGTCCCAAGAAAATATTTCGTCATTGCAATCTGCCGCATATTGTTCTACTGATCTTTTTTCTCTGTGCCTTTTCTCTCTTAGCATGTTCAAATCAGGCGATAGCATTGAAATTTCCCCAATGCTGCATGGACCTCCCATGGCATTAGCAGGAATGCCGTGCCAAATTCTGTCCCCACAAATTAAAAACAAACCCCGTGGCAATTGCACTGGGACTTGGATCGATCCTTTGGTAGTTTTCTCTGTATATTTACACCAAGCTGATGCATTCTTATAAAACTCATGAACGGGAGTCAAATCGATAGTTTTTGCCTTTGTGGCCTTCGGAGCTTCAAACTGCATGCAGAATTCCATTGTCATGGACCCAAAAATCTCCAGTTCCTGAGGTTCTGTAGAAGTCACAGGAAGTAGATGTGTCCAAGCACACCACTCTTTCACAGGATCTTTAATGACCTGCGAAATGTTAACTGCGGAGTGCCCTGGAACTGGCCATTCGTCCACTGGCAATCCAACCATGCATGCAGAAAATGGTTTTCCTGGCCTCGAATGTGTCAGGCAAATACTATCTAGATTCGCTGCCTGAGCTAAAGTCTCCCATACATTTTGCCTTGGCTGATTAACAGGTAAATCTCCTCCATTGCTTACTGCAATGAATGAAAGAATGATGCACATAAGCATCATGAAACTCATTGTCTCGCTCTTATATAAAAACCCCCAAAGTCCTTAGTTTCTTTTTATTTTTCTTCTGAATTGTTCTTTCCAGTCTGAGTCTCGACTTCTGTCTGAGTACTCGGCTTTTTGTTTCTTGGATCAGCGTTCTCGCGTTCTCGCGTTCTCGCGTTTGGAATGGCTTCACGTGCCGCGCCGACACCCACTTTAGACCTCGATCTGTGGAGATACAAGCGAAACCCTTGCCCCAAGTGATTAGTTTGAAAGGACCCTCTATTTGTCCTGTCTCTGGGTTTCTGATCAAAACTAAAGGATTTTCCCTTAGCTTTGCCTGTGTGCTGTTTAGAAAATGTCTCACGATTGGTGGATTAGGTTCCGAGGATGAGCTATTTAGGAAATTCAACACATACAGTGCCTTATTTAATTTCATGTGAGGTGTTGCCTCTGGCTCACCCCTTCTCTGTCTGTCCAGAAGGGATTTCAGGGTGTGATGTGTTCTTTCAATGATCGCCTGACCTGTGGGTGAATGTGGAATACCAAACGTGTGTCTGACACCCCATCTTTTCAGGAATTTGTCAAGCACCCTGCCTGTATACGTTGGACCATTATCTGTTTTTATCTCCTGAGGCACACCTAATGCTGCAAATGCTTGCAGAAAATGTCGGCAAGCATGGTCTGCTGTTTCCCCTGCATGTGCTGAGGCAAAGACTGCACCTGAGAATGTATCCACAGAAACATGAACATTTTTGAGCCTCCCAAAAGATGGATATTTCGTGACATCAGCTTGCCACAACTGAAGACTTTGCAGCCCCCGCGGATTGATGGCTCCGGTGGAAGAAGGTGGCTGCACAAACTGACAGTCTGGACAAGCACTAATGATCTCCCTCGCCTGACTCTTTGTGAGACGAAAGGACTCCATCAGCGCTTGCGCATTCTGATGAAAGAACGCATGACTTAATCTTGCCTGCTCAAAAATGTCCGGCAGTGTTTGCGAAATGGGCATTGTCAACCTGTCCGCTCGAGCATTTCCTTCCGCTAAAAATCCCGGAAGTGTCGTGTGCGCTCTAATGTGTGTGATAAAATACTCTCTTTCCCTGCTTTCTAGCAGTGTTTTCAAGCTCGTCAGATAGGAGTATAAGACCCCATTGCTGACTTCTTTCAAGAGCGAACCTTCCAATCTCTTGACCACACCCGCAACATATGCGGAATCTGTCACCAGATTGAGAGGTTGTTCGAACAACTGAAATGCTCGGACAACAGCTGCCAACTCCACAATTTGTGGAGAGCCCTGAACCATCCTCACGTCAGATTCCCAATCCCCTGTCGTTGAGTCTCTCCACGTGATCACTGACTTGTGTGTCTTCCCTGAGCCATCTGTGAACACTGTCATCCCGTCCAAAGGTTCTTCACTTATTCTTGGTTTTACTTTATAACATATTTGCGATTGCAGTATTCTATGCTGTGGAAAGTGGATTGTGCAAGTTCCTGGGAACGCTAACAACGCGATTAACAGGTCTTTCGATTGTTGCATCGCCCAATCGAAATAGTCTTGTTTCAAGGGTAACCTGATGACTGAGAATTCTCTTCCTGCCATTGTCAGCAACCTTGTTCTCGCCTTTATGATGATCTGTGCTGCCATCTCCAAATCTGTGAGAATTGTTTTTGCGGGCCTGTGTGGTAGGAAAATCCACTCTATGATTATCAAAGAGTCCTTTTGCGATTCGTCCCATTGGAAGATCAAACCATGGAACTGTGTTTTCTTCCCCAGCACTGCCAACTGAAAAGGCAACGTTGGAACAAATCGATGTGCCTGCCTTTTCTGTATCGCATCTGCGACTCTCTCCAACTCCTTTTTCGCTTCTTGCGTGAGTGTCCTGGGAGACCGAATGTCTGTGTCTCCTCTCAAAAGATCGAGCAACGCTGGGATGTCGCTGTTTGTGATTCCCAAAACCGGCCTCATCCAGTTGATTTCTCCCAGAAGCTGTTGCAAATCGTGCAAATTGCTGATCTTGGTGCTGATCTCCATTTTTTGAGGTTTTATTGTTCTCTCTGAAATTTTCCACCCTAGATATTTCCAAGGTGCAACTTCTTGAATCTTCGAAATGCTGATTTCCAGACCTGCCTTTTGCACCTCTGCGATCACACAGTCACGAGCTTCTTGCAGCTCCCGTTGTGTTGATGCTGCAATGAGCAAATCATCCATGTAATGAATGATCTTTACCTTCGGAAATTTCTTCCGCGCTGGTGCCAAAGCTCCTGCCACGTACCATTGACAGATCGTCGGAGAGTTTTTTAAACCTTGTGGAAGAACAACCCAATGGTACCGCTGCAGAGGCGTTTCCTTGTTGATACTCGGAACTGAAAAGGCGAATCTCGGAGCGTCATCTGGATGGAGTGGGATACTGAAAAAACAATCCTTGAGGTCAATGACCACAAGCTGCCAATCTCTGGGAATCATTGAGACAGATGGAAGTCCCAATTGAAGCGGTCTCATGTCTTCTATGACTTCGTTGATCTTCCTGAGATCATGTAACAACCTCCATTTGCCCGACAGTTTTTTCTTGATGACAAACACTGGAGAATTCCAAGGGCTGTCTGTTGGCTTGATATGTCCCGCCTGCAATTGTTCTCGGACCAGGTTTCTCAAAGCACTCAACTTTTTCCGCTCAAGGGGCCACTGATCCACCCAAACTGGAGCATTGGTTTTCCATGTCAGCTTCAGTGTGGCGAGTGCTGCAGTGACCCCTACTAAAAATCCACTTTGATCTTCGCGCCCCATTGTGCCAAAAGGTCTCGACCCCAGACTGTGATCGGCTTTTGGACAATAAAAGGACGAATGATCGCCGTCTTGTCTCCTGGTCCCGTGACAATGACAGAATTCTCACTTTGCAGACACAGAGATGCTCCCCCTATGCCTGAGAGAGAACCCAATGGCGCGACCAAGCTCCAACTGCGTGGCCAAAAGATGTACGATATTACCGTTACATCCGCCCCTGTGTCGAGCATACCTCTGATCGCTATCGTTCCGTCCCCACATGTCAATTGGCATGTGAGCGTGGGTCGGTCTCGACCTATGTGCTTCACCCAT
Organism: Zonotrichia leucophrys gambelii; assembly: GCF_028769735.1. Taxonomy (NCBI): domain Eukaryota; kingdom Metazoa; phylum Chordata; class Aves; order Passeriformes; family Passerellidae; genus Zonotrichia; species Zonotrichia leucophrys. Next base: position 83,115 of record NW_026992292.1, on the reverse strand, counting down.
GTTGCATGTACTTCAACATGTTCCTTCATAGGGAAACCTTCTTCGTCGAAGATTGACATGACCTCTCCAACTGCGTGTGGCGGCAATGCGAAGGCTCTCGCAACCACAGTGTTTTCTGGTACAGTCAATGGTGGACGAAGTGCTCTTGCCAACACTGTCAACTCTGTATTTTTGTCCGCTGAGATAACTGTTGGATAAACAATGAGTCCAAGAATACTGCACTTATCTTGTCCAATTATCAAGAAATCTTGTTTCTTGTATGAGTCCCCGCGGATACCCGTTGGTATCTCCGCATGACTTTCATCTAGAAAGCATACTAATTTTGAAGCTGCCAATGCACACTGTGCCCCCGGTGGGAGGAGGTCTGGGTCACTGTGGAATGGGCTGAGGGTTTTGCTGAGGGCGTCTGCTTGTCGCTCACTGATGATTGCCCCGTCTGCTCTTGTGACACCGCCAGTACTTGTGTCTGAGCCCGCCGGCCCGCGCAGCGCTTTGCGTTTCCCGGATGCGGTAACGGATTTCCGTCCGCGTCTGTCTGGGAATAACATTCTTTCGCAGAGTGTCTTCCTCTTCCGCACCGTGCGCAAACTGGCATTTCCGCCTTCTGTGCTGGCGCTGGCGTATGTGTTTGTGGACAATTCCTTTTCATGTGCCCAAACTCCCCACATCTGTAGCACTGTCCTCTTGGGGGATTGTTCTTTTTCTGCATCGTCACAAGAACTTTGTTCATGTTCTCATCCTGTTGATGCAGTATTTTTTCCAGCATCTTTTCCAGTGTCTTGTCCTCTGTTTGCCTTTCTGAATGTCCCTTTAACTGTTTTTCCCATTCCTCCCTTAATTCGTCCTTCACAATCGCTGCGACATGCTGAGGTGTCCCCACCTTGCTGCATGCCTCCACCATCTCTGCCAAGGATGGCCGTCCTGGCATGGCGCTAATCACCCGTTGACAATCCGGGTTGGCATTGCCGAAAGCTAAGCTTTCCAAGAGAGGCCTCTTCGCTTCTTCTATCGTCACCTGTCGATCCACGGCTTGCGTGAGTCGATCGATGAACGACATGAATGGCTCTATGGGACCTTGCCTGATGCAAGAGGACGGGACTTCTGGAGCTCCTGCTGGTGTGATTTGCATGATTGCCATTCTTGCTGCTTCCTTGATGTCACTTAACACTCTTCGTGGCAGCCTAGCTGCTTGTTCCCCTGGGTTGTCATCTGGAGGATCTCCTGCTAACTGTCCTTCTGTGAGGTTCGCGTTTGGTCCACCTTGATATCTGTTCCGTAATTCAGCAAGATATTTTCTCCACCTTTTTTCCCAGACAAGGCTTTGCGTGTCAGTGAGAATCATTGCCACAATACTTCGAATATCATATGGTGTGAGATCATATGTAGTGAATGTCCCTCTTAGTAGCTGTTTGAAGTATTGTGAATTCAGCCCAAAAGATTGAGCCGCCTTCCCTAAGTCTTTGAGAATCTCATGACCCATCCTTTCCCACCTTGGATTCTGCCCCTGGGCATCATATGTCACTGGCATTGTCAGATCTCCTGATCCCGGAAATAAATGCTTTTCCTTTGCCAATGCTTTTCTAATTCGCTTCCAATCCATCGTCTTCACCGGCTCTTGAAATTCCTCTTCTTGAGGTTCCGTTGGGATTTGCATGAATAATGGTATTGTGGATGTCATTGGTGATTCATCACGTCTCATTTCTCGCCTTGAGGTTTTTGGCCTCGCTCCCAAATCCGAAAAGGAAGCTCGAGGATCCTGTCGATATTTCTTTTTTGCTGCGTCAACTGAATGCAAGAAGCTCTTAGCTGCTTCTGCTGCTGACAGCATCCATGTAGGAACCCCTTCCGATGCTGTGATCCTTATGACATCTTCTCCTTGTAGCTGTTCTTCATCTGAGCTTTCATCATCTTCATGAAATCCTGAAGTCGATGGATAATCCCTTTGTTGTGTTGGCATTGTCTTCTTTAAAATGCTTTTCTTTTTATATAATGTTGGAAAAAATTGCTGCATTGTTGCAGTCTCGCCACGAGATGGAGCTGTGGCTCCGCCGACCCGATCCGGCATGTCGTGCACTTCTGTCTTCCTGCCACCAGGTGGCGCTGTCACCGGCCTCCTTGGCTCGGATGACGAAGTGAGCTCGACTGCTCCTCTTCCGGCCAGCTGCCATGTCGGCAGCCTCATTTGAGACCGTGTTTGCTTGGCTTTTAATTCAGCTGAAATTGGGGCTTGAACACCAGAACGTCTCCCTTGAAGGGGTGAGTCTTGGACTCCGAGGGTTTTAACCAAAGGCACCAAGTCTGGAGAGGGGGTGGAGCCCGGGATGTGGACTCCCTAGCATGGCCCCTCCTCACCCGAGACGTCACAGGGGGTCTGGCCCGCCCCCGCCCGTGCTCTACTCTCTGCGCATGCGTGCTCTCCGAGCCGCTCCCTGTCTCTCCCGAGCTGACGTCTCTCTCTCCCCCTTGTTCCACCTCCGAGGTCTCCTCCCCTTGGTCTGCCCCTGACTCTGTCTCCTCCTCCTCTGATGCCGTGTTCACTCCTCCCCCCACCGGTGCATGCAGCCCGCCTCCCGCCAGCCCCCGGGAGCGCTCCGCGATCCGGGCCGATCTGCACACCGGGTCTGACGTCTTAACCGCGTGCCTCCTGCGTCTCACCATGGCAGCCTTCTGGGGCTGCGCAATTTCCCCTATTTCGCTGCCCGTGTCGGACGCCCCCGCGCTGGTATGTGACTCCCCCCCCGGGTTTTTGCGAGTTTCGCCCGCCGCGCACGTTTCTGCATCCCTGCCGGCCGGGACGGCTGCCGCCCCCGGCCCTGAGCTGAGGAAAGCCGCACCTAAAGACGTGTCTCCCGTTATCTCTTCACCCGCGCTCCCCGCCTGCTCCGCCGCAGCCTGGCCGCCGCGAGAAAGCGCCCCCCCGATCCCTTCTCTCCCCCCTGCTTTCCCCTTTCCGATTCTGAGTCCTCCATGCTCTCTGGAGTCTCAGGACGCTTTAGGAGTTTCCTGGGGTTTCTGGGTTTTGGGACCGGGGGTTTTAATATTATTTCCTGCCCTCTTTCCTCGAGAGCCCTTTCCCCCTGGCTTCTTAAGGCCAGAGCTAATTTTTTCCCGGAGTCTTGCTCCCCCCCTCCTTCTGAGGGTCCCGCAGCCTTTCGCTGCTTTTCCCGGCATTTCGATTGGACCGATATGCCTTCTAACATAATTCTTGCTGGTGAGAGCAGCTTTAACGCTGTCTCGTCCTTTCTTGTTGCTAAGAAATATAAATGTCTGTTAATCTCCTGCCAAAACCCCACTTCGAATAGCAGGCACGTTTCTGCTAGTGGGTAGTTTAGCCTTGCCCATAACAATAACTGTTTTAATTCTTTCTTTGGGATCCCTTCTGTGTATGCTTGAGTCACGCCTTGTAAGGCGGACAAAATTTCCCGTTGTTCCTGGGAAAGTGTGCCCCCCATGTTCTTATTTTTGGACCTTCTTACCAAATCTGTCGTCAGGGCAGTCCAGAGGTCTCGATCTCCGTCCAGCAGGTCACGAGAGATGGTCCCAGAGGCGCCTTCCTGGTTCCGGTCCTGGCTGCTCTGCTACGAATTGTCTTTGGCAGAAGCTGAGAGATGGAATTCTCAGTGACTGCTGTTTTTTGCAGACTCTCCTGGCCGTTTTTCTTTCTCTTCTTCTCTTTTTTTTCTTTTTCTTCAGGCTTCTCTCCTCAGGAGTTATCAGCGCTCTCCTGGGAGCTCGTCGAAGGTCGGAGCTGCCCTCTTGGCTCTTCTGCTCTTCAGGGCTTCGAGGCTGCTCCCCCCCCGAAAGGTTTTGGTGGGGGTTCGAGCTCACCCAGCGGATGCCAGATGTCCGATTTTCAACTGTTTGGATGGCCTGGAAAGGCCCGGGCTGGCCTTGGGGCAGCCCGCGTTTCAAAGGACGAGAAGAGGCTTCAGTTCTTTTCTCGGTCTCGGTGTTTATTAATTGTTTATCTAAAAGATTTTCTCTCGGCCCGACAGAGGTCTGCTCAGCAGCCAGCCATGAGCACACTCCCCTCCCCTCCGGGCGGTCACCTATCTTTATACCCATAGTTACGTGTACAATATTTATCATTTTTCCCCAATACCTTTCACCCTTATTGACCAGTGCACTTTTAGTAATGACCAATCCCAAAGTGCCACCATCACCACAGAAGATGGAGGAGAAGAAGAAGAAGAAGAAGGACAGGACACGCCCCAATTCCTCCATCTTACTTCTCTAAACCCCCCTGTACAGAAATCCTAAACCCTGTGTTTCCCTCTCTAATTAGCTAATCCCTTCACCATTCACTCCGGTGAAATCCTCCTATCCTCATACAGGTGTCGTCTCCTGTGTAGGATCAAAGTCCAGCCACCAGACACTTCTGGCAACATTCCAGGACTCCCGAGCCCCCCAAGGGTGGTCTCGGTGACTCGGCACCTCAGTCCTGAGGTGCTGAGATCCCACAAGGCACCTTTGGGATTTTTTACTCATAAAACCTGTAAAATGGGAGGGTGTAATAGTAAAAAGACCAGCAAGAGACTGAGGTATATACATCCCAATAGTCCCTTAGGAGAACTGTTAGTAAAATGGGATTCTGTAGAGGCCACGGAAGGATTAGATAAAGTGAAAATGATCCATTATTGCATGGAAGTGTGGCCAGAATTAGAGTTGCAAGGAGGATGGCCTTGGTGTGGGACAAAGGACAAGTGGATGTGCCAACTATTAAATAATTATCTGACAGCTCGAGGAGATACTGATCCTGAGCAATTATTGTATGTAGCTTGCTGGTTAAAGAGCGCTGTTGGGGATGAAGGGGTGCGAATTTGTAAGGTACAGAGGAAGAAAGAGGGGAATGAAGGAGGGGATGATAGGACTAGTAAAAGATGGGATCCCCTGGATTATTTGCCTCCTTCTGCCCCTCCAAATTATAATCCTCTTCTTCAAGCACCTCAAATGGCAGGTCCGGTTATTCCCCCAGCTGCCATCTCACTACCACCTGTTCAAACTCCTCCTTCTACCTCTTCAGCTTCCGCTATGATAAACCCAGTATCCCCTCCAGTTCCTTCTGCACCACCACAAGTGCCTACTCCACCTGCTGCATTCTCCACCCCTTCTCCAGCTGCACTTAATATCCACTCAGGCTCTTCTCCCCCTCCTATTGCTGTCCCTTTACCTCCTCCTAGTTGGGACACAAATGCCTCCTCGCCTGATAAACAGCTATCAGCAAATACACCTGCTGATGGGCAGAAAGTTCAGGGTAACCCAGATATCCCTCAAAGTAGTTTGGCATCTGAAGATGGGCCGTACTGAAGCACCAGATCCAAGACCTCCAAGGCAGAGAGACACTTTCCCCTCAGAGAGGTTCCTATGGGAGGAGTAGCGCGAGGTGTTGGCTTTGTGAATAATCCCCTAACTGCTTCTGAGGTGAGAGGATTCAAGAAAGAGTTGGGGCATTTAGTGGAGGACCCAGTGGGCATAGCCAACCAAGTGGATCAATTTCTAGGTCCAAATATCTACACTTGGGGGGAGATGAATTCCATCCTGAGTATATTATTTTCCCCAGAAGAGGTCCAGATGATTAGGGTGGCTGGCATAAGAATTTGGGAGAAAGAGAACCGTCCAGGACCCCAGGTGCCATCAGGCGAACAGAAATTGCCACTAATGGATCCCAGCTGGAACCCTAACCAGGAGGAGGGGAGGAAGGCCATGATAGAATATAGGTCTTTGATAATACGGGGGATCAAAGAGTCAGTTCCCAAAGGAACTAACACCCAATTGGCATTTGAAGGCACACAGGAGAAAGATGAAGCTCCTGCTGCCTGGCTTAATCGCCTAAGGCGGAACTTCCAGTTGTACTCTAGAATAGACCCAGACACCCCAGAAGGTCAAATGCTACTAAAAGTCCAATTTGTTACCAAATCTTGGCCTGATATATGGAGAAAACTGCAAAAGATGGAAGATTGGCAAGAGAAGGACATTAATGAGTTATTAAGAGAGGCATTGAAGGTGTATTTAAGGAGGGAGGAAGAAAAAGCAAAGGCCAAGGCTAAGATCATGGTTGCTGCAGCTAGAGAAAGTGCAGGGTTCACCACCAGGAAGAGGCAAGGATAGGCCTCTTGTACTGTCAGGTGCAAGAGGGATAGAAACACCTCAAGGCCCTTTGAGAGAACGACATTGCTATTACTGTGGAAAACCAGGACACGTCAGGAGGTTTTGTAGGAAGCTCAGTCTCGATGCGGCAATAGCCAGGGAACAAGATAATTTAGGGAAGATCCTTAGAGGTGATGAGTAGAGGGTCAAGGGCTTATACTATAGGGGACCTGATGCAACATCTAGAAGAGCCCTTGAAAAATTTTGAGGTGGGACCCCTAAATGTTTAATTTGAGTTTTTGGTTGATACAGGGGCAGATAAGTCCTGTCTCAACAAAGTAACATCTGAAGTTAGACAAAAAACAGCTAGGTAGAAAGGATATCCAACAGCACCAAAACTGGCCAGTAAGACTAAACTTGTAATAAGTGGTGTGAAAGTAAAAGGTACCTTATTGTTGTCTTGTTGTGTGTGTGAGAGTGAGTCACAAGCAAAGTCAGCCTCAACTTCCCGGGCAGGTGGGAAGGGGGCAGTGGAAGTGTGTGTGTGACCTGCAAACCAGGCTTATGTCCCCCGGGCGGGTGGGGGCTGTGACCAAAGTGTGTGTGTGTGTGTGTGTGTGTGTGTGTGTGTATGTGACCTGCAAACCAGACTAGGGCTCCCCAGATGTGTGGGGGAGCCATAGCTGTAAGAGCCTTAGTGACACGCAGGCAGCCTCACAGGTGAATGTGCACCAGAGGCAACCAGAGTCAGGGCCCTTCCAAGAGGCCCAGAGATACTGAGACCTGTGGGCCAACCCCAAGGTGAGGGGGGGCTATAGGGACCTGTGATTTTCTAGCAATAAGTTTGTGTCTTAAAGGTGTGGAGGAATGTGTGAAAGTGAATGAGAAATGAGAGAGTGAATATAAACAAATTAGAATAGAGGTAATGTAGATTGTGCATTACAAGTTTTACCACATCTCCTTAGAGGGAAGTGTATTGTGTAGAAGAATGGTGTAAGGAAAAAAAAAAAGTGTAAGAGGTTAAAAGAAGTATTTAAGCTCTAAGTGAAAGTAAGAAACAGAAGCAAGAGATAAATAAATAAGATCTTGAAAAATAGAACAGAAAACCAGTAAATTAAATACACAGAAAAATAGGAGAATAAGAGTACTTTGGGAGTTAAGTTAGCTGAGAAATACAACTCCTTGCCAAATACAGAGTATGTAGAAGTTGATGAGAGAAACATACAAGCTATAGAAAAAGAGAAATTACTGATAACATTAAACAGAGAAACTGAGTTTTGATAAAATCATTAAATAGCAGATCATTAATACCTGTGTTTGAAAGCCTGTTTCATGTATTCTTCATTGCCAATTCGACTGTGAAGACCAAAAGAAAAAGGTTGGACTCACATCACTCTCACCCCCTGGCATTGGACCAGGATTCAACATCAGGTTTTTATCCCTCTGGCATTCTGGCATTGGACCAGACTGCACCCCATTCTCCCTCTGGCATTGGACCGGACTCCACCCCTTTCTCCTTCTGGCATTGGGCCAGAGTCCCAGTTTTTCCCTCTGGCATTGGGCCAGAGTCCACACCACTCACCTCCGGACACTGGATAAGGATTCATCCACATCACAAGTTAATTCACCTGAGTATACTGTGATTTAAAGTTGACTCTCAGGAGGAAGAGTCACAAAGACTGAACTGTATGGGAAAAATTGGTATCAGAGTTCTAATATTACTTGAAATGTTTCAAGACTGTTCTGTGTAAACTATGTTGGTAAAAAGTTTAAGGCTGTAAATAAGTAATTCTGGTTTAAGTTCCCCAATTTAATTCTAAAGACTCCAGGTTAATCCTCTACAGAACACTCCCCTGGGGGGGAAACCAAAATTGGTAGGGAACAGACCAAGAGAGGTTTAACCAGAGAAGTGGGTAGAAGGGACTCTAAAGAGCTTGGAAGCTTCTTCTCAGTAAAAAAATTCCCCAAGAGGCAAGGCCGGGTGGGCAGGCTGTGCAAGATGACCCATACCGGACTCTTGGGAAGGGTAGTAATGCTAGCTCTAATTGCTGGTGGTGCTCTGGGAAGCCCAGCTGAGCTGTACAATGAATGCTACCAACCCCTCTATGAGGAGGAAGTGAGCTCCTTGTCGAGAGTCCACATCAGTTCTAACCCTGATTGTGTTAACCCCTCCCAACTGGTCCTTTATCAGAAAGATAAGAGAGTGTATTGGATAGCATACAATACTGCCACTTTTAGGCAGCCACTCCTAGGAGAGTGCCCTATAGGGGAAACCTGGTTGTGCTTTGAATGTGATGCTGCTGAAACAAGCTCAGCAGATCTAGTAAAAAGCAAAGAAATGGTGAAAATGGTAAGAAAAATTGTTTGTTACAAGTATTTAGATGAGTGTACTAGAAAAGAGATAAACCCCTTTTGGAACACATTTCAGGGGAGCTCTAAACCCCTAAGTTTGATCTCATCTGGCAACTGCATTGCTAGGGTGATAAAACCAATTTTCTTATTACCCAAAGAAACTGGATCAAGTTTGAGAGTTCCTATATATAATGATTTGGGAGAAATTGAAAGAAACCGGGAAAGTGAAATAGAAATGGAGAAAATCCAAAATTGTAAAAGCCAAGTTCGGATCCCAATATCTGTGTTGAACAAAGTCATCCGGCTCCAGGCAGTATTAAAAATAAAGAATTCAATTATTAGGGACATTTCAAACGAAATAAAAAGATTAGCATGTGTAAATAATCAAGATCAAACTTCTACACTTGATCCCAGTGGGTGGGAGAACTTAGAGATTTTCAGAAGAAATGTATGAGAAAAGGTAGTTTTTCTCACTGTGTGTGGACTTGGAGGATTGCTCTTTTTACTATGCTTATTTATCTGTTTTAGTAAAACAATATTGGCTGTACAGACCAACCTGGAATAAACCAAGAAAAGTAACAAGGTTAAGTAACCATGATTACCAAAGTGCACAAGAGATTTATAGTAGATTCAAAACAAAAAATTGTGAGTTGATGCGAGCTTTAGAATTTAAGCTCGATCAAAGAAAAAGAGGGGGGATTGTTATGAACAAAAATTCGGTTAATATTTTTTTTTGTGAGAAAAAGTTACGAAAAGGCAGCCAGATCTCTGTCCCTGCCAGGTTTCTGCGTGCTTTGTTATTGTAATCACGGGTCATTGTAGCTTATCTCCCCTTTTGTATTAGTAAAAGCCCTGGCTGGGGTGGGGTGATGGCCCTTCCCCGAGGCTGTGCTCTCTTCCAGCATAGGGAAGACACCTGAGAGGGTGGGGGGGGTTATGCAAAGTGACTCCAAGACCAGCATGCTTTTGGGACCCCAACCCCAAAATGCAACGAGAAAACCCTAAAAACAACGAGGCACCTAAGAGTTGAGAGACTAAAGTGATGTCCAGATGTGAGGAGCCAAGTGCTGAGCCTGCAGAGATGCGGAGCCCCTCTCGCCCTGAGTAGAGAGTCGTCCCGACGCCGGGACCGGGCAGGACAGAACCAGGGAAACTAAGATCTGACGGGGACATCACGCCCTAAAGGCTCCCACGAGGACCGGATCCCCTGGCTCTGCCCCTAGTGGACAGAGCTGCCCATATCCTCCTCCTCTGAGTCGCCCTGGGAGACACGACGGGGACTGCAGCCCTGCCGAGCTGCCCAATCCTGAGCTGATCACTTTTAATAAAGGCGTTAAAAAGGAGAAGAAGTCTCCTGGCCCTGTTTATTTCACTGCTGCAGTGGGATAGCAGCTGGGACAGCAGCAATGTCCTAGGTGAGCCTGGAAGAAGGGCTTTGCATAGATTTAGATGCCTCAATATGCCTTCAGGGACAGGGTTCTGCTAACTGCAAAGCCCCAGTCTTGGCACACTCAGACTCTTTCAAGAGAGCATAACTGCCCCTCTGCTCTGCTTGCATGAGACCCCACCTGTGGTACTGCATCCAGCTCAGGGTCATCCAACATAAGAAGGATGTGGACCTGCTGGAGTGAGTCCAGAGGAGGCCACGAAGATGCATAGAGTGCTGGAGCACCTCTGCTATGGAGAAAGGCTGAGAGAGTTGGTGTTGTTCAGCCTGGAGAAGGCTCCAAGGATACCTTAGAGTACCTTCCAGTACCTAAAGGGGCTACAAGAGAGCTGGAGAGGGACTTTTGACAAGGGCATGGAGTGATAGGAAAAGGGGCAATGGCTTCAAACTGACAGAAGGCAGGTTTAGATTAGATATTAAGAAGAAATTCTTTACTGTGAGGGTGTTGAGGCACTAGAACAGGTTGCCTAGAGAAGCTGTGGCTGCCCCATCCCTGGCAGTGTTCAAGGCCGGGCTGGATGGGGCTTTAAGCAAGCCAGTCTTGTGGAAGATGTAATGATTGAAACACAAACATCATTGTGGCACAATAGAATCACTTTATTAAACACATATGAGCTTTTTATGTTTTGTTGTTTACAATTTAGGATCAAAATCATGTAGCCAGGCAGAAGACTAACCACTAACCAACATGTTAACAAATGGCAGAGCAGGATGTTTCTTGCTCTTATCCCAAACATTCTCAAACATCCCTTGCAGCCCCATTTTTAGAGTTGCTAATTAAAGCATTCTCACATAAGTATTTATGGGTGGTCATGATCCTTTCGCATGCACTTTCTCATGCAGATGGTAAGGTCAAACTATAGGCACATCTACAAATGTCCCTTCTTTGTTTAAAGAGGAGTTGATCACGAGGACAGCCATCACGTTTGCTTCTGCCTTTTTGCTGACTCGTAACTGTCTCTAGAGGCAAAGAAATCCTGTAATGAGAATAAAAAAGAGACCAAACCCCAAAGTGTCAAACAGCAATATGCGTAAATGTAGTCCCTTAATCCAAGTTTTTCGATTAAGCCAAGCAAAGTAAATAGCAAACATATCATGGAAATTCTGTGCAGACATGGTTTGCAATGATTGAGGTTGTTTTCTAAGGCTATCTCTTAATGCATTTATGTTTTTATCCATATTTGTAGAAAATGCCCCCTTTAAATGAACCTTCACCTTATCCCAAGAAGTTTCAGAACTGTTCCATTCTACAGGGGTAACACATGTCAGCATCAGCATGCTGCCAATCACACTGAAGGCGCAACTGGGTATTTAGGGCATTTTGGCTTTGTCCTACCCATAGCAAGGCAGCCTCAAGGGCATCCTGGAGTGACAGTATTTGCTGATCAATTACTGTTTGCATCTGTAATTCCTCTGTGAAATTACTCATTACAGAACTAACTTCATGAGCTGTTTTTACTCATTCTGTTAAAGCAGCAATGGCAATAGTAGATGAAGCTAAAATAATAATAGCAGATACAATAAAAGCAATAAGTCAAGAAATAAAAACTCTTAGTTCATTTGGATTCCCTTAAAAACAAGCAGTTTAGATACATAACTCTTGATTGTCCTTCCTGTGGGAAGAGAGAGGATAGAATTGAGTTACTGGCTGTGGGACGCACCTGCAGAATGCTATGGCCACACAGAGAAGCACATGGCAGCACAGAGAAGCTTGTCTCTGCCTGACCTTGGGGAGAGGAGGTGCCATGTGGCAGAGTCCTGCAGACAGGAGCCTGCTGGAAGCTGTCAATCACCTGAACAGCAAGTGATCACCCCATATAAAGACATTAAGAAAGCACGTTGCTGATGTGGCAATGTGTGATAGGTTGCTTAGTGAGAAATACCATATAAGGAAATACTGTGTCTTGAAGAAAGTGTATAAAACCAGCTTCTTTCTTTGAATAAATGATTCAGATTCCTAGCCGGTCTGAATCTGTGCCTCAGTCATTAACAAATGGCGCCCTGCATCAGGGACATGATAGGCAACTAGTGGTTGCACCAGTAACAATGCTTGGCCAAATTTTACAGAGGGGCTGAAACGAAGCCTGGGAGCAGAAAAGGAGTTTGTGGAGCCAATCGACCTTTCTGCAAGACAGAGGGTAGCAGCTGAAAACTATGGGGAATGGTGCATCCCAGGAACAAAAGAATGTCACAGAGACACTGGAACAAATTTTGAAAAAATACAGCAGGAAAGTTGAATCTACAGATTTGAACAGACTCTTGTTCTGGGCAAAAGACTGTGATTCAGCTTTAGATAGTACCAATGTTTTTGACCCTCGGACATGGGATGCTTTAGGGGATGTTATAAATGACAATATGATATTGGCTTTCACATTCATGTATTAGCTTTTGCATGTTGTTATTAATCACAAGTATTTTTGATATGGTACAATTTATTTTTTAACTGCATTTCATATAGTATAATCTTTTAGTTTATATATGCACCATATAGTTTATATTAATAGTAGTATGATAAAAATATATTGTAGAATTTTGCAAAATGTTACAATAGAGACTATGTAATGCTAAAATGCTTTTCTGTAACTAACTCAGAGAATGGTGTGAAACAATTATGCTGTTTCTCACATCTGAGGACTGACCTCTCCAAGAAATAAGATAACAGTGACAGAAACCAGAACACGAGAGGGGAATTTTATTAACTTCTTGTTTTCAGGGAGTGTGAAACAACAGGATGGAACTTCAGGAAGGAATAAAGTATATTGACCTAATCTACAGAATGTCATGCAGACAAGTCAGAGGTTGAAACAACAAAAAAAAAAAACAAAAAAAAGAGTTCCTGGAACATCAAAATCTCAAAGAAATGTTTGAATAACATATAAACTCATGAATATATATAGAACCCCATTAATATAACAGTATATAAAGAACATTGTTTTAAGCTTCCAGCGTGTTCTTTGGCTGTTTGCCAACAACACCCCAGCTCTGGATATTTGTCCTTTTTTGTCTCTTATTAAACTTTTAAAAATTCTAGAGTGAACTCTGTTTTTCACAGGGGACATTTTGTGGGACCGAGTTACGCAAGGTGAAGCAGTGCTGACAAAGCTTTTTTTATCCATTGAAGACTGCGTGTAAGGCACTCATGGCGCATGTGGCACCCACAGACCAGAAAAAAGAAGGATGCTTGTGCCACCGCAGCATCTGTGTTGACCCCTTCTGCACTGCCATTGACCGAAACACAAAACTCTAATTGTAAGTTCGTTGGGGCTGTGGGAGGAAACTGGATGATGGCCCCTGGTCCACCCTGTTATAAATTATCACATCGGTAGCCAAATTTATAAAAAAATTCAACAAAGATTTATTGGATCAATGACAAAAAAATAGAGATAAAAAAACCACCACAGCCAAGACAGCGTCTGGCCCGGGAACAGCGCTGGGTGACCTAGGGTTCCGGCTGACAGAGTGACAGCGTTTCCCCAGAGGTACACCCCGAGTGCTTCCAGGGGCCAGCTTATATACAGTTTATTCTGCCTGGGGCAGGGATGACCACATATTTCTTTGTGTTTCTTTGCATGTAAAGTTGAATCCACACAGATGTAGAAACAGACAAAGGCGCACTCAGAGATGCAGATGAATGTCTGAGTGTCCAGGCAGAAGCTGTATTCACATGTACCAATTTCTGAGTACCGCAATGAAGTCATGTTCCAGGTGCATGTCTCGTGCGCTCCTCCAGACATCTCATTCCTGGAAGGTCCCAATGGTATCTCCCGAATGCAGGAACTGGAGGAAATCCCCCATAATAGCCGGGGACTATTCCGTTCATACGGTAACAGACCTGATATCATCTTAACGCTGTCCGGGAACTGGTTACAATAAGAATAAGGCTCTGTTTCCCAGCTAGAGTGGTCAGAGACATAACCTTGACTCTCTGTAATATTTTATACACACATATATCTATATCTATTGCATGAATTATCTCTACCATATACTACACTCCAATTCATTTTATCCTGGGAGGGGAAGCCGGATTTTTCCCCCTCAATTTGCATAACCGATGGGCAGCAGTGAGAAAACAAGCTGCGGCAGAGGGGGATAGGGATTTGCCTCACAGTATCATAAAAAAGCTTGTGCTGCCCCACACCATGTGAGATCAGCTTGTGAGAAACAATGCTCACTTTTAAAATTTAAAAGATTTATTAAAGCTTAACAAAAATACAGCAAAAGATTGACTAAGAAGAGCCGAGCTGAGAGCAAAGGACACAACCGCCATGTACTTGTCTATTAAAACAGCTGCTCTGCTTTTTATACCTTTGGCGCCTCCCAAAGTCTCATCAGTCAACTCTTTCTCTGCCGTCCATTGGTGGAGATCACTTTCTTACAACTTGATTGGAGGTCAGGTGTTGCCATGCCGTGCCTCCTAGTAACTAACTCTCCCTCCCCTAAATGCCCCGGCTAGTAACAACAATACAAAGGGGGAAAGAGAACTGTGGAGAGAACATATATAAATAACATAACTATATATCTATAAAACTTCTCTTAACATACATATAATATTCATCTCTTAATTGTGAGAGCCAACCATCGCATTACCTATTTATAACAGGCTGGAGCAGTTTCGCAGTGAGTGGTGGGAGCTGGGGGGGGGGGGGGCGGGGCTTCCTGGCAGCTTATTCCCTCTGCCTGTCCTCTGCGTAGTTTAGGAGAGCTTGCGGTGCCTCGCCGCTGTAGCGGCGGGCACATGGCACAGCCGGGGGAGAGCGGCGAGCTCGGCGCCGGCGTCACAGCAGGTCCGACAGGACAAGCACGGCTCTCTGCATGTGGGAAGTGAGGAGGAGAACCGGGGAGCCTGGCGGCACGAGCAGGGGCAGCGTCGGCAGGAGCAGTGACGCGTCCATGCTCAGGATGTTCCCGGGGAGGCGCGGACACCATCTTGTGCGCTGGCAGAGCCCTGCGAGCTGCCCCAGTACGGCTGCCCGACCTGTGCCGCTCCTGCTACAGCCAGGGTTCCCATCTCCTGTGGACTCTTGATACTGTGCTGGAGAAAGGACCTGGGTGGATGGGTGGCCCCTTCCTTGGAGGGGGCTGCAGCGTTTGCACCGGCTTGTGTGGGGGCGGCTGCAAGCTGAGCATGTCGTTCCTGCAGCTGGTCCGTGGAGCTCTCCTAGTTTTGTTATTCAGATGGCAATTGCTGCACAATCCTGGGAGGAGGTTGGTTTTATTACTGTGCCTATGGGAGCCCTACAGTCAGGGCTACTGTCTCCTGCAATGTTGCCACTATCCTGGACCCTCACCGTTAAGATTTTTTTTTTTACCATATCACCTTGCGACCCTCTGCATTGTTCTGATTGTTTTTTGTGATAAATGCTCCTGTAATAATTCTAAATTCTAAGCTATCCTTTCAAGCTGAAGTTATACAAAACCAATAATTCTTTCATGTTTTCAGTTCTTGTCTGTAGACAGAAATATTCTCTTGTAATTTTAGGTTGTTTCCCAAGGTTCTGTCTGTTTAATCACTGTCTCCATTCATGGGAAGGAGATGTGGGTTGTTACCAGTTATTGGGTGTCTTGATCTGTTCCCTTGTTCATGGGAAAAATAAGCTCTTGTGAAGTCGTGTTCTTAAACCATATGTTTTTTCAAAGTACCCTTTTAATTAATGAGACTGAGTAGCAGAAATTTTGTCCCACTTGAAGAAACTGGAAGAACGGCTCCCACCTTGCTGCTTCCCTGATGTGGAAAAGGTTACCACTGGAATGAAAGATGGTAACCCTCTCACCCGGCAGCATCTTCTGACTTAGGGCTTGTTATCCTTTGAAACCACTTAGGGAGTTAATATAATTGTAATGTCCCAGGCCTGGATTTATATACCTTCTATGAAGGAAAATCGGCAAATTTAGGTATTGATAAGTTTCCTGCAGGTGATTTAGTTGTTGTACTTGTGAAAAATGCGTATTTTATGGTTGGCTTTTTGCAAATATTAAAGTGAATATTATATGTGTTATGTTAGAAAGTTATGCTGTATTAATTTTCTTAAGTAGTATGTTAAATATTGTTTTAGGTTATAACATAATGTTAGAATACAAACTATGTATGTGGGATATTTTTTTAAAGAGAGGAATGAGGTACTCACACCAAGAGAGCAGCCACAAGGCACCAAATCTTTCCAAGAAAAAGAATTTATTGCTCCATTATCAGAAGCAACTAACTTCTTTCTACCTCACTCAGCCCTGAAGACGCCATTAGGATTAAGAGGAAGAAGTTGACACTGACCAGACATAATCCTTGGTTTGAATGAAATTTAGGCATCATGTATGTGATGTATGGATATGCAACAGGCTATTGCTTTTAAGGGTTAATCCTCTGTTAACGTGTGTCCTTTTTTTGGATTTATTTTGCCCAGAAAAAGGTACCCTGACTGTCTGTAAAATTTTGTTTTTATTGTCTCATATTGTCCTAATCCTAATTGTCCAAATTTTTATTACTCTAATTATATTAGTATTTTTTAACCATTTTATTACTATTAAACTTTTGAAATTTAAAAACAAGTGATTGGTGTTTTTCACAATTATGGTAGCAGAGGATGGTTACTAACACCTTGCTGCCAGTGCTTTAGGAGAGTCAGGGTGAGAAAGGCGCGCCCTGCCTGATTTGGCAGCCTCGCTCTGTTCCTTCTAGTGTGACCAACAGACGCTGATGGAAATGGTAATTCCCCCTCTCCCCTGTACAATTCACAGGCTAAGGTCAGAATATAAGAACACTTTGGCTAAAACAATCCTGATCCTTCTGTCTGAAGTATTCCTCCCCAAGGAGATGTTGGAGGCGTCTCAGGGTTTATGCAGGCAGTGCTTGAAACCAGTGATGTAAGCTTTGTCTTATTTAATAATTAGGTGTTATTCTTTGTACATTCCTTGGATCATTTGGGTTTTCCCAAACCATTACTACTGAGCCAGCCTGCTCCTGAGACCCTGCTGCTCGTACAAGAGATGCTAAACACTTTCTAGCCTTGATAACCCTTAGTTAACATATCTTCTTTTTCCCTTCAAGGAGGGTACGTTTTGTTAAACCTTCTCCAGAGCCCATTTCAGCATTGAACAACCTCCTAAACAACCATGTGTTAAGACACTTCCCTGCTCTTCATTCAGAAACTACATTCAAACTCTTGTCCTCCTCCAGCACCAAGACATCCACATTCTAACATCCCAGAGTCTGCTAACCACCCCTCCCCCTTCTTCAACTTCTCTCTTTCTTCTCTTCTTACTTTCTTTTTTTTTCCCTATCTTTTCCTCTTTTCTTTGATTCAACACACCTCAGACTGTACGAGGTATACACACAACTAGTTTACTTTTAACAGTAAGCTTACAACTTTCTTTTACTAGGATTGCAGTAGTTGTTATAGCTTGAATACATACTGGCTAGCCGCGGCTTACTGGGTTCAACATCTTTGATAAATAAGCTACTGGTCTCTTTACTCTTCCCCACTATTTTGCCAATCCTAGGGAATCACTGAAGGAGTGGGTAATCCTGGTTGGGAGGCACCCATAGGTTCCATCACCCAATTTTCTGCACTGAGATCTTGCAGTAGCTGCCACTTCCCTTTTTTTTTTTTTTTGTATCACAAATGTGGGAGTGTTCCATGGAGATGTGGATGGCACAATATGTCCCAATTAAATTGTTCATCAACAAGCTTTTTAGCTTGTGTCAATTTTTCCCCTTTCAAGGGCCACTGATCAACCCAAACAGGTATATCTGTTTTCCACCTCAATTTGAGCAGGGGATTTATATCAGTGACCAATTTGTTAAATTTGCTGCATTCATAGCAAGATTAATATTTCATTGAGAAAGTCAATCACAACCTCACAGTGTAAATTGAGAAAGTAAAACAAATGGTTTTAAAGTTGCTCAGTGTCCATTCAGCCCTATGACTGTAAGAATAAGTGTACTTTGTTTAGGGGCTTGATGCCCCCCAATGCCTTCCACTAAGGCATTAGCTGTTTTAAGAGGCCACCATGATGGAAATATTTGCATAGGTGTCAAGTAAACCTGTAAAAAAGTGTCAATTGTAAAGTTAGTAAGGGCTTTTCACTCATAATTGGTTGGAGCCAGTGAACGTGGACAACATCGGTGCTGCTGAACCCACCAGTTCCCCTGACTGCATCTTTCATTGCCAGGACAAAAAAAGAGAGCAAAAGCAACTGTGAAATTTTTTCGGGTTTTGGGATAAAACAAGCTAGGGTGTTAGTTGAAACCATCAATTTAAATTTCCCTAAATACTCTAAATAAATTACACCAACACGTATTATGAGACCATTCTTTGTGGCAGACAATCTACCAATTAAAAGTCCAAACAGTCCTTCTGGTAAAGGTTCATAAACCCCTGTATTTAGCACATGAATAGTTGTGCCTGGGATTAGGACATCGTCTGAGAGGGGCAAGTTCAAACCTGCTCTCCTGCGGGTTCTGGCAAGGAGAGAGGAAATATAGACTCCTGGGTTTGGATTGCTGTCGCAGACATCTTTTTATGAAAATCCTTTCCTTAGGATTTTTTCCTCCTGAGAAGCTGAGAGGCCTCAGGGACAAAATGTAAACAATGATTGTCTACTGCTGTGAAATGCAACCGGTGGATCTGTGATTGGTCTCATGTGGATGTTTGGAATTAATGGCCGATCACAGCCCAGCTGGCTTGCACACAGTGTCCGAGATACAAACCTTTGTTATTCATTCCTTTCTATTCTTAGCTTAGCTAGCCTTATGAGAACCTTTTCTTCTATTCTTTTAGTATAGTTTTAATGTAATATATATCATAAAATAATAAATCAAGTCTTCTGAAATATGGAGTCAAATTCTCGTCTCTTCCTTCAACATAAGACCCCTGTGACCACCGTCACAGATCGCGAAGAACCTGTTGATTTGAGGGGCACTGGGTCTCACATCTCTCTTCTTGTTTCCCTGCTGAGGGAAGAGAGGGCTGCCATCTTTATCAGATTTTGACCTACATGCTTGACTGTGGAGAGTTTTGTGCAGACGTGGCTTGAGGAAAAAGGCCATGATCATATACAGCTGGTTAAGCAGTAAAAATGCAGCTGTAAGCAGTAAGTTCTCAGCCTTTTCCTTACGAGAAAACAACAACACTGCGCCCTTGAACGGATAACTGTAAGACAACAGCAAAACAGCAGGATGTAAAAGCAAGTACTAACCTCAACAAGAAAACCACAAGCATTTTGAGTATGTAGCCACAAAAAAGGAGCTGACATTTAATCTGTAGCCAATGATGAGCTTAGCTTTTGCAATATGTATGAACTTAATTAACACTACTATAAAAGCATGTAAACCAGATCAATAAAGTTGAGACTCGATCATCAATAGGATGTGTTTGTCTCCCTTCACTTCCATCACTTGACTCCAGTGGTATTCCTTTTTACATTGCAGACATGGAGAGACAGGGACAGCAGGGTGGGCATCCTTCTTTGCTTTCCTTTGAGTAGGACAATTTTTCTGTAAATGCCGTTCTTGTTGGCAATTAAAACATCAGAGGCCAATTTTCTTATGTGTATTAGAGGCTTGCTGTAAGGCAGCAGCCAAAACAAATGCATGGTGTTTCTCTGTCCCCACATTCAGACAGGCTTTGATGTAGCTTGGTAAATTAGCATGCCTGTTGTATTGCACTAAATAGTTTATGTTATGTCACGTGGATTGTTATTCCCTTCTCCCATCACATGGTCTCTCCCTCATCCACTCCTGTGCCCTATACCCCCTGGTGATCTGTTCCCTGGTTACCCCTCCACTCACCCCTCCTCAATGGTATCCTGTCGGATTCCCGGCTGTTTAGATAGCCTGGAAAGGCCCGGGGTGGCCTTGGGCGGCCCGCGCTTCAAAGGACAAGAAGAGGCTTCAGTTCTTTTCTCGGTCTCGGTGTTTATTAATTGTTTATCTAAAAGATTTTCTCTCGGCCCGACAGAGGTCTGCTCAGCAGCCAGCCATGAGCACACTCCAAGCCCCCCGGGGCGGTCACCTATCTTTATACTCAAAGTTACGTATACAATATTTATCATTTTTCCCCAATACCTTTCACCCTTATTAACCAGTGCACTTTTAGTAATAACCAATCCTAAAGTGCCACCATCACCACAGAAGATGGAGGAGAAGAAGAAGGAGGACAGGACACGCCCCAATTCCTCCATCTTACTTCTCTAAACCCCCCTGTACAGAAATCCTAAACCCTGTGTTTCACTCTCTAATTAACTTATCCCTTTACCATTCACCCCGGTGAAATCCTCCTATCCTCATACAGGTGTCGTCTCCTGTGTAGGATCAAAGTCCAGCCACCAGACACTTCTGGCAACATTCCAGGACTCCCGAGCCCCCCAAGGGTGGTCTCGGTGACTCGGCACTTCAGTCCTGAGGTGCTGAGATCCCACAGTATCCTATTGGCTACGGTTCTCTACCCCCGCTCCCATTCCCTCGGGTATAAAAGTCTCCTGCAAGAAGGGAACGCCCTCTTTTCTGCCTGGGGGGTCGCTTGAGTCTGAGGTGTCCCTTCCCGAGCTAATAAACAAGACACTCATTCCCACGTGGAGAAGAGCGTTTCTCATCTTTTGCTTTTGTCCATGTAAGACCGTGTGGGCCAGGGTCCATGGCTAGCCGGAGTGGACTCAAACAACAGCCCGAGAGACACGGATTCTTAGACATGCCCATTCCTTACAGAGAAGTGTTTTCTGACTGTCTACATAAGGATTTTCAAAGGCTAGTTGTATTAACAATATAATGGCTACTTCGTCATTTTCTATTTGCCTACTAATGACTGTCTGCAACCTATCAATGCATGTTACATATGATTCTTGAGGGCCTTGCTAAACGGATGCAAAGGAAGAGTTCCTTCGTCCAGACTCTGGGACTCTTTTTAGAGCCTTTATGGCTATTTTCGAGCTTTGCTGTAGCACTGTGCACGCTAAATTAGCTTCGGCAGTAGGGGTAGCATAGACGCCTTGTCCCAGCAGTTCATCTAGTCCACCTGCTTCTAAATTTGTAATATTATCAATCATTTGTACAGTAGCAAGATCTTTCCATTCCTACAGCCAAACTGTATATTGTGCTGACGTTAGTAAAAGTTTTAAAAGTATTTGCCAGTCATCAGCAGACATAGTGTACCCTTGGTTAATAGATTCGATCAATCCCATAGTATATTGTGTTCGCAGTCCATAATCTCAGACAGTGTTAAGAACTTCTTTTATTAATGCAAACAGAGGTCGTACATACTGAGGGGTTTCTTAGGCTGATAATTGACAGGCATGGCCAATAACATGGGAATATCTCCCTTTTTTAGGGCTTCTTCCTTGCATTTCTCTATTGATGTTGGAGGTGAATGAGATTGCAACGGTAATTCAGGTAAAGGAGCCATAGGAGGAGGATGATAAGAATTAGCTAACACTTGGAACCATAGTGGGAAACGCAGCAGCAGAATTTCTTATGGGAGTTAAAGGAGGATAAAGATCAGTCCTCTTTTCAGGAACAATAGGACTAGGATCAAAAGGACGGCCAGGCTCCTGAAAGTCCTCATCTCCTATTTTAGCTGGTACTTCTGCATAGACATGGCTAACATTCTAATCCGTCTTCAGATTTAAAATATCAGTAACAGGGAGATCACAAACTTTCTCAGCAGGCTGCAAAGCTTTTAAGGGAATATACACAGTTTTCCATGTAACTAACATATTGTCAGTGACTGGCCATCCTTGTTTTTTCTGTGTGTCTAATTCAGCTCCTACCTTTGCCCACACTTTCACATTTTAGGAACCCTGGGGGAGGAGGGGAATACATTAGAATTACTATTCAGCCATACTAATATAGCAGCTAATTTAACTGGCAGGGTTTCAAATCCCTGTTCTTTTAAAATTCTTTGTAAAATTTCTAAATAGAGCTTTACGCTCATGAGATGAAGACTGTCCCATAGTGCCGTATTCACAGTCTCACATCTCCGGCAGGTAGACACGAAGAACGGGGATCCTCTTTTCACACAATTCAGTTCAAACGCGGTGTCGCTACCTGAGGTTCACTAGTTATGTCCCTGTTCAGGTGCAATTTGCAGTGATTGAAGCACAGACATCATTGTGGTGTATTGGAATATGATCCAAATATTACCAGGTAGATTGTGCCTGGGCTTGTCTGACCCTTGCTGCTGCGCCAAAGGTGGCAACTGTGGTATTTCACCTCAGAGACACTTTTGGCTGGCTGGATGTTGCAGCTGGGTGCTGAAACAAGTCCAGGCTTGTAGAAACTCAGTTTACCTTTGATGGAAAGGCTTCAGGCTAGGGTGAAGAGGAAAAGGAGATGGATTCTGCCACAGGGTTAATATCCAGAGTTTTATTCCATGGTCACAGACGTCTGAACCTTAGTAACGGCTCCAACAGAATCCCAAGTACATGGTTCTGGCTCAATTTAAGCCCAGGGACAGGGGGAGGGGAAGGGACAGGTGAGCACAAACCAGGTGGGAGGAGGAGGAGGGTCTCAGGGGCTGAGGGACACATAGACAGGCCAATGACCCCCGGCCTGAAGGGCATCCTTTGAACTTGACCAACCACACGAGGCCTTGCTGGAATGTTAAAACTGATTGACAGCCCAGCAGGGGGTGATGGGGAAGAGAGGTATTGCCACACCTGGGAAGGGACTAGGAAGTCTAAAACAGGAAATTGCAACACACTGCAACAGTGGTGCAACAGAATCACTTTATTAAACACATGTGAACTTTTTATATGTTTTGCTGTTGAAAATTTATGATCAAAACTATGCAGTTAGGCAGGAGACTAACCACTAACCAACATGTTAACAAATGGCAGAGCAGGATGTTTCTTGATCTTATCGCAAACATTCTCAAACATCCCCCAAACATCCCTCACAGCCCCATGTTAAGAGCTGCTAAGTAAAGCATTCTCACATAAGTATTTATGGCTGGTTATGATCCTTTCATATGCACTTTCTCCTGCAGATGCTAGGGTCAAATAGTGGTCATGTTTAAAGATGTCCCTGCTCACTGCAGGAAGTTTGACTGGACCCACCTGTACAGATACCAGGATTTGCCCCAACCCAGGTGCAGCTCCTTGCACCTGGCCTTGTAGAACCTCATGAGGTTCCCATAGCCCCACTTCTCAAGCTTGTCCAAGTTCATCTGGATGACATCTCATCCCTCAGACATGTCAACTGGACCACTCAGCTTGGTGTCATCTGCTAAAATAACCCCCTCTGAGCTATTCTTGTTCTACTGCTTCATCATTCTCACATCAGCGTGCAATATTCTGCATTGATGACAAATGGAAGGGCCCCAGAGCAGTTGGCATTACCCAGAACCAAGCTTTAGGTTGGACATTAGGAAGAAGTTCTTCACAGAAAGGATGATTGGTATTGGAATGGGCTGCCCAGGGAGGTGGTGGAATCACCATCCCTGGGGGTGTTTAAGAAAAGACTAGATGTGACATTTAGTACCATGGTCTAGTTGACAAGGTGGTGTTAGGTCATAGGTTGGACTTGATGACCTTAAAGATCTTTTCCAACCTAGTTGATTCTGTGATTCTGTGATATTGTCCTGCACAACAAGGAGCACAAAAGGATGCCCTTATTGTTTTTCTCCTCAGAAGGAAGCATTTGGGGGGGGATGCTTTGTACCCAAGTGTTTCTACCCTGATGCAGAGCCCTAAAAATAAAGGGGTGTCACATTAAAATTATAGTAAGAGGGAGGGGGGCAGTGTCCAGTACTGAGGCAGAAAGAGCAGGAAACAGTGTAGGACAGGCAGCCACACTCCTGAGATGCCAACACTAGCAGAGAAGAGAAATGACTGGCCCAAGATTGTGCAGCGAGGCAGTATCCCTTCTATGCAACTTTCAGTCCCTCAGCACAGGATCACTAAGGGATCCTTCAACAAAATGTTACATTGGCTTCAAAATCATGTCATTTGTTTTAAGCCCATGTTCACTCACGCATATAAATATACTTTATTTTTTTACATCCTTCTTTCTCCTTTTCCTAAACAGACTCAAGCACATCTCAAAACCTCTCTAAATAACTAGAAAAATTTTTAAAAATCCTATTTCCTCACTAAAGGAGAACTCATAGGGATTGACTTGACTCCAGGAGCTGGAGCTTTGCATGAAGCAGGATGTTGCCAATGGAAAGTGCTGCTTGTATCTGCTTGTGGTTGTTTTCTCCTCCTTCCCAGCCACAGGCAGACTTGAGATGGTACCAAAACAAAGAAGACCTTGGCCTGAGTTTAGCAATGGATAAAACGGAAGCACAACTCTTCCTGCTCCACTTTGCATCTAGTTGTGTCAGGGTTCTGAGTGCACTAATTAGTCTTAATTACCCTGGCCAACCTCACACCCATCCATGCACTCTCCACTCATTAGTCCAGAGGCTCTGCTTAACCTCAGGCCTGGGCACCTTGCCTGAGCTGCATTGTAGGAGCACCCAGCTGTAGTCCTGCCTGGGGGTCCTGTATCTTAGACTAGTGTCAGACCCATGTTGTAGCCTTGTTTCTAGTCCTCTTCCTGCTGTTCCCAAGTGGACCCTGGACTCAGTTCCTCCCCTCACCTTGCCTGGAATGCTTGGTGGTTCCTTTTTACCACCATCTGACTCTACCACTCCTCTTCTGTGGAGAGCCTGGTTCAAGCATGGCTTAAAGAAAGAGGCCATGAAGGTATTCAGCTAAGGGAAAAAGCAGCCTTTCCCAGGCTTGATTCTGTAAATAATTAAGGTTCCCAGCCACCTTTTATATAAACAACAAGATTCTCAGACCGTTCTCTCAAAAACAGGCAGATATCCTGTCCTTGGCTGCTCTGGGAACAGATGGCCGTTCTGGGAACAGATATAAAGGTTTTGAGAACTTTTCATATCATGGTGAGAACACTGATCTTGGTTTCAATAAACTAACTTCAGGTATTGTAAACAAAAGGAGGAGCTGAAGTTTTCTCTACAGCCTATCGGGAGCTCAGATTTTGCAATATGCATGAAGTGAATTAGCACTGTTATAAAAGGTGTCGAATTTGATCAATAAACTGGAGTCAATGCTGAACCTACAAAGGAGGGTCGCTCCCTTCACTTCAACACTCTTCAAATCTGATGAGACTACATCCCAGACAGCAAGGAGACTGCCTGTGCTGTGGTCATCCTTGGCACTTGACTCACCTTCCCATGGCAAGGAGGATCACTGAACCTGAATGCACTGCAGCACATGGGAGCCATGTTGCATGAGCACCCTACTTCTAGACTGCATTCCCTGCCTAGCTCTTTCTCCGTTCTCGGACTTTTGTCTCTGCCCGGTTAGGAGTAGAATGGCCTTGGGACAACCCGCGCTTCAAAGGACGAATGCACTCTTCAGATTTTTTGGTCTTCAATATTGTTTATTATCTCTTATCTACAAAGTTGTCTCCCAGCCTGACAGAGGTCTGACCAGCAAGACAGCCATGGGCACACTGACCTCCCACTGGGCGGTCGTCTATTTTTATACTAAAAACTATGTATAAGATATTTACCTTTACCTTCCAATACCTTTTACCCTTATTAACAAGTGCACATTTAATGTGAACCAATCCCAAAGTGCCAGCATCACCACCAAAGATGGATGACAAGAAGAGAGAAGAAGGACAAGACACGCCCTAATTCCTCCATCTTGTCGCCTAAAAACCCCCCGTACCAAAATCCCAAAACTGTATTTTCACCCTGTGAATAATTAATTCCTTCACCACTTATCCCCAAGTGATCCTCTTGTCCTCATACAGGTGGCACATCTCGTGCAGGGTCAAAATCCAACCACCAAGCAATTCTGGCAACATTCCAGGATTTCTGAGCCCCCCCCCAAGGGTTATCTCGGCAACTCTGGACATCAGGAGTGATGTGCTGAGTTCCCACAGCTCTTCAAGACACATCTGGCAGCTCTTGTGGCTGTTTGACTTGGGAAGACTTTCGCATGTGGTTTATAGGTGTCACATTGCAGCTGATCTGAAGCTGCTCCCTAAACTTAACCAGTCTAGAAGAAAACAAGTCCCCGGATAATGTGGGGATAGGTTGGATTTAAACCCAAGCAAAGATCTCAGCCAACCCTGTTCAAGTTTAGATGCAGGCACACCACTGGCCAGAGATCTGGGCAGAGAGACATTCCATCCAATCAAATGTCGAAGCCCTGGAAATCCAAACCCCCTATATAAGGAGGGTCTGAACAATAAAACAAGCGGTTTGTCTGATGATCAAGAGGACTTGAGTCATAATTTCTGTCTCCCACATATGACTGCATGTAACATAGGGTCAGGAAGATGTGGCCAGCCCTTTCTTACTGCCATGTTTGTTCCACTTGTACTTATGGAAGTTGTCAGTCAACTCATATACTCTCAGGCATTTTCCAAGAGATTTCCAATGTGCCAAGTTTATCCCCTACGGAGAATGGTTGTCGTGGGGAGAGTGGAAGCTTCAGAAAAAGTTTATTAAAGAAGCTCTGCTGATGAGTTTGAGGGTCAGAAAGGACTCTTTTGTGTATTTAAACTTTCACAGAAAGGGGTTTAAATACACATAAATCCTACCTTAGCCTCAGATTTTGACAACAGTTTCAATTTAAGAAAGCACTTTGGCCCACAAGTTCTAATGATGTCAAATCAGCTCTATTTATAAAAATGCATTATTTATTAAACAGAAAAAAGACAAAGACAACAGACAAAAGATCTTAATCAGAATTACTTACACAGTATAACACTAAAAGAACTGCTAGTAGATTACAGCATAACATAAAATAGTGCACTATATCAAGGTACCTATATTAAAGCTAGCAATAGATATAGTATTGATAAGGAGTCGAATGTAACTTGTGTCCGCATTTCTCTTCAGAGAGAAAAGCAAGGCACAACTTCCCAAGGATATTTTCTGGGAATCGCAGTGAGGAACCTCAGAGAAAGAAAAAACAATTCTTATCTTATTTGCTGCGCCTGTGTTTGTGCCAAAGTAGAATGCAA
Organism: Zonotrichia leucophrys gambelii; assembly: GCF_028769735.1. Taxonomy (NCBI): domain Eukaryota; kingdom Metazoa; phylum Chordata; class Aves; order Passeriformes; family Passerellidae; genus Zonotrichia; species Zonotrichia leucophrys. The sequence continues at coordinate 56,254 of NW_026992292.1, read as the reverse complement.
TATGGAGACTGTTTACCAGAAGTGATGGTGTTTTGTTTCCGTGGCCTATCAGGGCCAAGCACGTGTCCAGACTGTCAGTCAGCAGACAGTCACAAGTTTCTGTTCAGTTGAGTGGAGTTGAGTGCTTGTGCAGATTCAGTGTAATATAGTATGGAATAATATATTATAATAAAGTAAATAATTAGCCTTCTGATACCAATGGAGTCAGATGCATCATTTCTCCCGGACGTCGGGGGTTGCCCTGTTTTACTATAGTAACTTACCACTGAAATGGCTATAATGTACATGGATTCCTTCTGTCAACCTCCAGGAGAATAACTGTTAAATAGGCATCATCACTCATGGGAGAAATTTCACACAATTCCAGGGAAATGTATAGAAGATTTCTGTTTTGTGAAAGTTTGCTGTAGCTTTTATAGTTGTAAAGTGAGTGTCTGTCAGTCAGAAATCCAGCTTATCTTCTCAGATCTCACTTCAACAGTAAGATGTTTATGGGCAGTTGGGAGATGCCAGTCCAGTGTTAACCCCATGGTGCCAAAATAGCTCACTACAAGGCAGCTTGTCCTGGTTGAGTTATCTGACTGGTTAACAAACAGTAGATAAGCTCCTGGAGGGGGATGCAAGATGCCCTGCTACAGGAGTAACTTGGCTTTGTTAGAGAGGGCTCAACTCCAGCAACTGCTTGTAATGTCTTTGAGTGTAGAAATTGGCGGGAGAGGTAGGGAGGTATCTCACCTTCATGCACATAATCAATAGCAAATCATTACTTAAAAAGTAAAGTGGTTTATGGTGTTTCTGTAGGGCAAGATGTGCCCTGCATTTTAAGTCTGATTTATACTTCTTAATATGCCATGGTATGGAGCTTGGCAAGTGATTCACATTGTAATAGCTCTCCAGTTAGCTCCTGGTGCTACCTCTCAGCAAGTGTGTCATGGTTGCTTCAGCATATCTGCATCTGTTCTCCATCTCAGATCTATAAGCCTTCAAGGCCATGACTGGGAAATCTCTAAGTGTTGACATTTGAGGAATAGCACCAAGGCATGTGTGGGGCGCTTGCTAAGATCGAGACGCTCTCAGTCTGGATTAGGTCCGGCCTGCATGAGGCTGAGTGTAATACAGCTCAGTCTAGCTGCAGATACCAGACAGCACTGTGGACAGGTGAGGGAGCTGGGGTTGTTTAGCCTGGAGAAAAGAAGGCTCAAGGAGAACCTTCTTGCTCTCTACAGCTACCTGAAAGGAGACCAGCAAGGTGGGGACCGGTCTTTTCTCCCAAGTAACAAGTGACAGGACAAGATGAAACAGCCTCAAGTTGTGTCAGGGGAAGTTTTGATTGGATATTAGGAAAAATTTATTAATGGAAAGGGATGCCAAGCATTGCAAAAGGCTACCCAGGGCATTAGTGGAGTCCCCATCCCCGGAAAGATTTAAAAGATATGTAGATACAGCACTTAGGGACATAGTTTACTGATGGGCTTGACAGTGCTGGATAACAGTTGGACTAGATGATCTTAGAGGTCTTTTCCAACCTAAATGATTCCATGATTTGCTGACGGGAAATGCAAGGCTCAGGGAGCACAAGCTGTGGCAACTCACTCCATTTTGCAGGAGAAACAATCCTTGCTCCTAGCTTCCATCATGTTTGTGTGAGGGTCTGGCCATTCCCATTTGAAGGAGATGGCATATTGAGAGCATGTTCTCTGAATTAGCATCGCCATGTCCATTGCAGATATACATTGGTTCTTCTGAGATGTTGACCTTTCTAAACACAATGCACTGTGCATTGGAGTGTTACAGCTCGAGTGCATGATTCAGCCAAGACAGCAACATAATTCTACTTCACTTCCTTGGAGCTACCCTGGAGTATGTCAGTTTGGGTGGGATGGAGGGCCCTTAGAGAACAGATGGGAGTTGAGAAGCACTGAAACCAGGCTTCTTTAATTGGGAGGAGGGAAGCACAGAGGAAGGGCAGCAATCAACTTGGGACTTGTGAAATGTCCAGTCAACAATGGCCCAAACTTCCCCATCTGAGTTTGTAGTGAGATGGAAGCACTCACATGTTGTCTATATCATAGAATCATAGAATGGTTTGGGTTGGGAGGGATCTTAAAGATCATCTGGTTTCAATCTCCCTCCTGTGGGCAGGGACACCTTCCACTAAATCAGGTTGCTCAAAGCCTCATCCAACTTGGCTGTCCAGGTTCAGAGCAACTTTGGGGAAGAATCCCCCAAACAAGCTCCGGTGGGAAAAGCAGATCCAATTGGCCCCTCCCCTCAACTGGTCCGGGAGGAAAAAAAAAATACCTCCTTGGAGAAAGGTGGAAAAAACCCTGTTTATTAAACAATAAAACCAAAGCAGTATCAAAAAAATGAGACCCCTTGCCACTCTAAAAGAGATGACAAACTGAGAAAACCCCGGGTTCAAGCAGCAGCTCACTCAGTCTCTGATCAGTCCCTCCAGCGCTGGAATTGTCGCAGGCCAGGCCTGGCCCGGTGGGCCACAGCTGCAGCTGCCAGTGCTCTCCTGGGTGTTCAGTCCAGAGCAGTTTCAAGAGATCCAAAGAAAAAGGGAAAAAAAAAGTCCAGGGAACTTCTTTGCCTCAGCTAGCTAAAAACTAACTATAAAGCAAAAGAAGAGCTCTGTCCCGCTGTCTGTCCGCAGACAACACAGTCCAGGAGCAGGAATGTGGAGGAGTGAGTGCAGTGTCTGAAAACAAACTGCGCGCTTCTTCTCTCCCCCCCTTCACTCTCTGTAACACTCTTAAAGGTGCAAAACTTATTATTATTCAACATAAACAGAATGAGACGATTTGGGAATAAAAGCATCATATAATCAACCCAGGACATTGGCCTTGAACATTTCCAGGGATGAGGCATACACAGCTTCTCTGGGCAACCTGTGCCAACGCCTAACCACCCTCATGGTAAAGAATTTCTTCTTAATATCTAATCTAAACCCATCCTCTGTCAGTTTGAAGCCATTAATACTCCTAATGATGCTACTCCTTTTCTCTGGACTCCTAAACTGAAAACAGTGACAAAATGTCAATTGAACTCAAGAGGAGCATTAAGGGTTAAGGACACTTGTGAGGTAGTGTAAGTGTGAGAGACTGGAGGGAATGCTGGCTCAAAACATTTCTTCAGGTGTGTGTGTGGGAAGAGGCAGATCAGGCCTTGCTTTTGGTGAGGCAATGCACTGCCCTGTACACCCCACTCCCCTGGGCCTGTATCTCAGCTCCATAGTGGCTGATAATCACTGGCACATTGAAGGCAATGCTCCACACTCAGGCTCTGGAGCCCCTAACCCAGTTCCTGAGTAGCCAGATGACTGGAATTCCTACCAGGGGGAAGGGAAGGGCCCAGAAAGGCCAAGGGGTATTTAAAGCAGAACACGGGGCAAGCATGTCTTGACCCTACCTCTGTGGCAGCAGCTCTCTGGCCACAGAGAGCAACACATAACTTTCCCAGGCATCGTCCTGGAGAAGGGTGTGAGAAGATCAGAGAAAAAAATGAGAAACGATTCCTATCTTATCCTGCTGCACCTGTCATTGTGAACATGTGGAATGTGTTATGGAGATTTGTTTACCAAAGGGTGGTTTCTTAATTAGCCAATGGTGATGGTGTTTGGACTGGAGGACCAATTAGGTCCACCTGTATCGCAACTGTCTATAGAAGCAATGGGTTTCCTAAAACAATAGTATAATAAAGTGATTGATCAGCCTTCTGTTAATCATAGAGTCAATGCTAATTATTACCCGGCCAGGGGCCCGTTGCAACGACATGCCTCCTCTTGGAATTTCTATCAGCTGAGCACTGCTGGAACCAGAACGGGTAGCTATGTTTGTTCTTTTCTGTATTGTTTCTCTCTTTCTCGTTCTTCTTCTAATTCCCTCCCCTTGGAATTTTGAGTAACTTAAAATTGGATGGGTTTGGAGTTTGTGAAGTTGAATAGACTAAGTTAATACTTTGTGAGGTGTTTTATGTTGATTGAATGCTGCTCTAAACCTTTTGCCAAAGTTTTCTGATTTTCTTAAGTTGCCAGTAAAGTTTTTTTGTTGTTTTGACCTCTTGAGAATATCTTGTTGTTTTTTTCCATATGTCTATCTCAGAGTACATGAACAACCATAAGCCCTTTTAAAATTCTTGTCAGCTGAGTTTTTTGGGGCCTTACAAGGGCCCACCAACAGTTCCACATCCCTGGAACCTGTGGCCACCTTATAGTGGCCTTCCAGGACTTAAAGGAGGCTTACAAGAGAGCTGCCAAGACACTTTTCACAAGGACATGGAATGATACAAGGGGAAATTGTTACCAAATCTAGGACATGGAATGATATGACAAGGGGAAATAGTTACCAAACCTCCAAAAACTAGAATAAGACTCCTTAACACCAATGTTTTTGTGTTAAAGAGGACATCATTTATTCAGGTGCCTGGAAGGGCATGGGGGATCAATCATCCTAACATGCCCCCCAATTATTACTTGTGTGTTTCTCATATACAGTCACTACATGCATATTATAATTTGCCCATTACCATAAAAACTCTCCCCATGTTCCTCAAGTTCCTAAGCTCAGTCCTTGTTTTGGCTGTAGCTGCATTCCTAAGCCAGATGTCTCCTCTTTATCTTCTAACGTCCTCGCATGGAGAGCAATTTCTGCATGCCTTGCTTCTCTGCTAAAGGTCTGCAGACAGAGTGTCTTCTCTGCTAAAAGTTAACAGTTGTGGAAGGGGCTAGCAGCGGGCCTGTTAGTTAAAGGAGCGAGAAGAAGAAGAAGCTGATAAGGAGCTTTCTCCAAGGCCGTAACCAAGGAGATCGAGAGAAGAAAGATAAGAGCACTCTGCATCTGGACGAAGCATTTTTAGAAAGTTAGGTGGAGTCATTATAACTTTTCACCAATAGCATGGTATTGACTTATTGTGGCCAGTAGTTAAGGTAGGAGGGTAAACAATTGGAAACTGTATAAAAGATCAGCCATGTTCACAAATAAAGTGTTGCCAACTGAGACTGCTTGTGGTCTCTGCTTTGTGTCGTGACCGCCTCAACTGCGACAAACAGTCACAGTGCTTCTCTGCTAAAAGCTCACAGTACCAGCATCTTTCTACTAAAAGCTCACAGTTACAGTAGGTATTGAATTAACCTTTTTCATATCAGAATGGCTTCAAACTGACAGAGGACAGGGTTAGATAAGATATGGGGAAGAAATTCTTGACTGTGAGGGTGATGAGGCACTGACACAGGTTACCCAGAAAAGCTGTGCATGCCCCATCCCTGGAAATGTTCAAGGCCAGGTCAGATGGGGCTTTGAGCAACTTGGTCTACTAGAAGGTGTCTGTCCTGATTTAGGAATGGTATTCTCCAACTTAGTGCCCCCAGTGAAACATCCCAGACTATGCACCACTCACTCATTCCCCTCTCCTTCCCTTACACTAAAAGTCACAGATTGAGATAAGAACAATTTACTGGAAATAGCAATGAAATAAGAAAAACAGTAACAAAAATACTAATAACAGAGTGTACAAGATAGGCAAACAATTCACACACAATTGCTCACCATGCAGAACCTGGTGCTACTTGACCACACATTCTGGAAAACAGGAAAACTGCCCTAGCCCCCGGCAGATGGTGTGAGGCAGTATAGAACAGACCCAGGGTCCTTACCATGCCCCTAGTGGCTGCTATAAAAGTTAATCCTGTCCTGGCCATAACTAGAACATTATCCACCCCTTATTCTATACCATCTACTCATGCCTAGATCCTGCAACTTTCAACTATATATATCATGCACAAGCACGGGTATCATTCCCGTAGTCAATGGCTGTCATTCCAAAATGTCTGTTGAGTTCATTTAGTCCGTGACTGTGGGTTTTATCTGTCCTAGATGACTTCCAGGGCAAGAGGGCTGGTGTGCTGTCAGATGGTTGCAAGCTGCATCAGGAGCTCGCAACAGATATAACTGTATCAGTCCATCCTCATTGTCCAAGGTAGTTACAGCATACAATGGCACTGTCATTCAGCAACCAATATCATACAATTCAAAACTGAAGATGGTTCTCACCAAAAAATCAATTGCTCTTGAGGAACACATCATGATTCCCCATCCTTCTGCATTACCCACCAAGTGCACCCAGGTCCTTGAGCAAAAACAATCCCATGGATAGGTTTGCCTTTACTTGAGGCAGGACTAATACAAACTGCCTTCCCTGACATATTTTACATTTGCACCACAGGAACTTTATCCCCTTCTGCAGTACATGGAGGTTTTGATTGGTGTCCTAGTGTTCTGGTTTGACATTGGCACAAGGCCAAATGCCCGCATGAAAATACACCTTCTCTGGTGTCTGCTGTGAGATTTTGACCAGGAATAAACAAAGCAGGCTCTCACTTGAAAAAGAAGAAAAGTTTATTAACTAAACTACACACAAAAGGAAGAAAAAGAAAGAAAAAAAAACCAAGGAAAATGAAACCTCACAAAAACACTCTCCTCCTCCTCCTCCCCCCCAAATTCCCAATACAATACAATCCAAAATCAATTCTGGGTCCAGCACCACCCTTTAGAATGCTCAACTTCAGTTCCTCAAGAGGAGAGGGAGTCCTTCCATGTGTCGTGGTGGCCTTTTTCTGTCCTTGTTCTGGTGCTCTCACCACCGGACCAGAATCAGGGCTGCTTCCAGGGTTGTCCTTTTAAGGAGGCTGTGTCCAGTTCCAGAAAAGCTCAATCTCTCACCTCTGGGACATCTGTCCCCCCCATATTTTATATGCCCCCTGGGGCCGAGGGGTACCCACACTGAATTTTCTTTGGCTCTGGGACATTTCTCCCCCTGGACTCAGTCTCTGTATTACAGGGAAACATAGCTCTGTCCATGGCTACACAAAAGAGTCCAGCATAAAATGCCACTTCCTCTTCTCCATCTTTCTAACATCTCTCACTCTTTCTCTCTCTGGTCCAGACCTTCATCACTCGCTCATTTCCTTCGTCCTCCTCCACTCTTATCTCTCGTCTAGGAAGGGTTAATGTTCTGTGAAGTTTTCATTGTCCAAAAAAGGGTTTAAAACTCCTCCAAGCGGCTGGACTCCTGGCTGCACCCCCCCCCCCCACCATCTCCTCAGCCGGACTGCCTGCTGCCAGCACATGTTTACTGCTTTCAAGGTAACGGCACACAAACACCGGCTGCACTCTCTCTGTCTCCAAGGTGGGGGGGGAACAGGCTACCCATTGCTTCCCGGCATTTCTTTACTTCTTCCTTCCACCCTTGGGGGGGGGCCAGGCCTACCTCTCCCAGGCCGGGCCGCATGGCTTTTCCCCTCCCCCAGCCCAGCCAGCAACTGGGCCGGGGGAGAGACTCAACTCCTTCACCGCCGGAAATCCAAAGAGAGAAACTGCCAGGGGGAGAGCCCTGCTTTTACCCTGTGTTCTCAGAGGTGGATCCCTTTGCCCAGTGGCTGGGCCAGATGGCAATATTCAAATCTGAACACTCATTGGCCCCATCCACACAGCATCCCAGAAATCCTGTTTCCGGGTCAAACCATGACACCTAGGTTACAACATAAAGATACATTCTATTCCCATCTTCAAGAGCTGTTGAAATCAGGAGAGGCATTGTTTTCCTTATCTCCTGTTAATGGGCCCATCAATGCCTTGCCCCATGACTGAGAGATAACTCCCTCTGGGAGCCATTTCTGTTTAATGGACCCACCACATGACTCATGGAATATCATCAGCCCATTGTGAGATGCTCCGCCCAGGGGGGAGGAGCTAAGCATCCCACCTGGATATAATCTGGGGTTTGGGACAGAACAAGCTGCCCTTACCCACTGGTTTCCAGAGGACAAGAGCTACCAGATCTTTTCTACGGGATCACCACTTCAACAAGACTATTTCACCTGGACTGCTACCACCACCCTAACTAGCAAAGTGTCAGGTTGTATTCTGACTCTGTCAGTGGTTTTTCTTTTGTATTATTGCATGTATTTTGGTTTTTTTTTCTTTTCCTAATAAATTGTATTTCTGACTTGGAATCTCTCACTGGTTTTGCTTTCAAACCAGAACAATTGGGCAGGTCCAACTAGACTGGTAGAACTTCTAGTATTGACTTACCAGGTGGCTTTTGCTAAATGTAGATCCCACTGTTTGAAGGTCCCACCACCAATTGTTTTTAATATGGTTTTTAACAGTCCATTTTACTGTTCACATTTCCCAATGTCTAGTGCATGATAGGGAATATGATACACCCACCCAATACTGTGCTCTCTGGCCCAGGTGTATATGAGGCTGTTTCTGAAATGAGTCCTATTTTCTGACTCAGCTCTTTAAGGGGGGCTGTGTTGCCACAGGACTTGCTTTTCAAGGCTCAAGATGGTGTTCTGGGCAGTGGCATGAGGCACAGGGTACATTTCCATCCATCCAGTGGTTGTTTTTACCATGTTAAGCATGTAGTGCTTGCCTTGGCAGGTTTGCGGGACTGTGATGTAATCAATCCGGCAAGTCTCCTCAGATTTATATTTCAGCCACAGTCCACTGATATATGGTCTCCTTGAGCCAGGTCTTATAAGCTCTTGGAGATCTATATCACGCCCAAGAGAGCTCAGCTACCTTTATTGGAATATGATCCCAATATTACTGGATGGAACGTGCCTGGGCTCGTCTGGCCCTTGCTGCTTGACCAGAGGCGGCAGATGTGGTATTTCACCACAGAGATACCTCTGGCTGGCTGGATTGTGCAGCTAGGCACTTGGAACAAATTCAGGCTAGTAGGAACTCAGTTTTACCTCTGGTGAAAGTCCTTAGGCTAGGTGAAGAGGAAAAGGAGATGGATTCTGCCGTAGGGTTTTAATCCAGAGCTTTATTCCAGGGTCACAGATCTCTGAATCTTGGTAACAGCTACAGCAGAATCCTGGCCACATGATCTCAAGGTCCTTTTAAGCCCAGGGGGAGGGGGAAGGGAAAGGATAGGTGAGCCACCAACCAGGTGGGAGGGGGAGAGTCCCAGGGGACAATGACACTTAGGCCAATGACCCCAGGGCTGAGAAGCATCTTTTGAACTTCTGCCAATCACACGATGCCCTTGCTAGAATGTTAAGCTTGACAGACAGCACTTAGCAGGAGGCAAGGGGAGGGGAAGGGAGAAGGTATTGCCACACCTGGGAAAGGACTGGGAAGTCTAAAACAGGAAATTGCAACACACTGCAACAACCTTAGAAGGGATAAAATCAGCAGGATGGCTTCTGTGGTAGTGTTGGAAGCAGAAAAGTTTTAATAAAAGGCAAAATAACAAAGCTCTTTACAGAGAAAACCCAAGCCAGGTGCAAGAGGTTCTTGCTCCTGGTTGGTAAAACACCCCGCAAAAGCGATTAGTTTCTTTGTTCTCTTCTTTTACTAGTAAATTGCTTAGGCGGGACTTTTTGACTTCTATCCAATTGGCTATCCTTAAGTTTGAGGTGAAGTCCTTCAGGTCCTATGAGGTGTCTTCCTAATTGAGGAAAGAAACTTCGGGGTTTTTTTTCCTTTTTAAGGAGACAAAGGATAGTTTGGTCACTCCTTCAACAGGGAGCATATTCCTACAGTTCACCATACCACAGAGGCTTTACCTGCTTGGCCTCCTTGATTGCTATGCATGTTTCACACTTATGGATAACCTGGGAGATAGTGTCCATGGTTGTGACCACTCCTTGACCATGAGCCCATCTGTTGCATCTCTTCCTTGAGCTGAGGCATCATGGGCCCACTCAGCCAGAAATAATTCACTCCTATCTTGCTAGTCCAGATCCGCCCAACACAATCTAATCTTTGCAGCCTGATCCACCTGTCCATTGTTGTGATGTTCTTCAGTAGCCTGACTCTTGTGAGATGGGAAGCATGCGTGCTTATGAAAATTCAGAATTTTAGAGGCATATAATATACTTAGGCAGGTGGTGGGGAAACATAAAATGTTTAGCAAGTTTATAGAAGCAGATACAGCTCGTATCAAGGACACTTAGGAATGCAGTTTGCTAAGTAGAGACACATTGTAATAGAACATAGGAATTTAGTTGCTAGGCAAAGGCTATAAAAATAGATATATATTGCATGAACTCAGCAAAGCAGAAATTAAGGTATTGTTGAAACCCATAAGGCAGAACCCAAACCAGCCAGGACCAGGCTCGTGGTTTTAGCCAGGACAAACTGACCTGGGAGAAAGCCAAACCTCTATTGTGCCTGCTGTGAAGGTCCGCCCGAAATGAAAGGGTGACGAATGATTTTTGGGTGCAAAAATAACCAACATAGGCACAGGGGTTTTGCACTAACAAATCAACAAGATGCAATTTATTGATGGCAACCACAGCTAAATATGTGTTAGGTTAGAGGATCTGGGGAAGAGAAGGGTAGGACAAGGGAAAAAGGGAGGAAAGAAAGTTAGGGAATGGGGTATAGCTACCAAGACGTGATGCCTTCAGGGTCCCGCAGCTGATGCTCGCTGGTACACGTCTTGGGGAGATTCTCGGAGAGGCAGTCGAACCGAACCCCAGATATACTGTTCTTGGTTGGGGGAAGGGTGGCCGAAATTAGGTAGATTATTCCATAGTTTTCATGGCCGAATGCTCCCAGGTACGTTTACTCTGGGCAGATTCTCCCCCTTCCCTGAGTTGGGAGGGGGTACAGTCCCAGTCTCTGGAAGGAGGTTGCCAGGGGGGTGCCATGGGGGTGCCAATAGGGTGCCAGAGGGGTTCTTGGTTCTTTGATGAGGGGATTCACATCTCTGTTGGTCCATCACGGTGGTTGAAGACAGGCAAGAGGGGTCTTCTTGGAGGGGGGGGGAGCCACCCCAGAGCTCAGTCCAGCCAGGCCTGAAGTTTGGAAGAAAGTCCAGTTCCATTGTTCAGAACAGGGCAGCATGCCCCCTTCGAGTACAGCATGGCATATTCTGCAGACACCATCTGTAAACACACTAAATACGCATGAGACTTTCTTTCCCAACTGGCTCAACAGTTTTTAACCCTTCGGTGGTCCTTTTCTCATGACAATTGTGAGGCAAAAACTGAAGGATTTCCGGATGGACTTCCACACCTGCCCAGAAGAAAAGGTCAAGCAGTGAACATTGAGGAAGATGATGATTATTTCATCAAAGACCCCCACCTGTGGGAACCCAGGTCACAGGGAATATTTCTCTGTCTGCTCTTAGGGGTCCTGACCTCCAGATAAACACTGACTTTGACCCTTATTCACGGAGAAAGCTTCCAAAACTTCAAGATAGACTAGAGTCCACAAAAGTGTGAAATAGATTACAGAGAGTCACTTGGGTGAGAAATTTAGGTTTTGGGATTTTTAATATGTTGTAGATGGGAACAAGATGGAGGGAATAGGGTGTTGGCTCGAGGTCCTTCTTTTTGCTTTTTCTTCCTTCTTCTTCGTGGGTTTGGGTGATGTTCTGTAATTGGATAGACAAGTCTGCATTGCGGGCTTCGAGGGATCAGTTATTGGTTAAAAGGGAAAATAATCTAGGTGTCATTTATTAATTGGATAGTTTAGTCTTAAAAGACCTTGTAGCAAGAGATTGTTAGCCATTTTTGCAGTGCTTTTCCAGTGCGCAGAGTCTGGTATAGACAGCATGCAAAACCGTAAGATAATAAACAAGAAGCTGAAGACCGAAAAAGTCCTTTGCATCTCCTTTTCCTGATAGAGAACCGCTCCAGGAGGGTTTCCCCCAACAGGGGAGCCCCCAGGGAGGGGCCCAGCATGAGGCCCAGAAACTGATACTCACCCATGACCACCAGGAGGTGTGGCACCACCAAAGACTCTGGGCAGGGATTGGGGGGGGGGCAGGCAGGTATGGGTTTGTGGGATCAATGTGTATTTAGGAGCTGTAACCTGTCTCACCAGGTACACATGGTTTTGGTGGAAATATTCCCCATGCATCCTAGCTGGAATAAAGCATACCTGCTTTATAATTTTTAATTGTAAAGTCTTTATTCCGCAACTCACTTGTGTATGTATGCATCTACATGGCATACTTTTACAACCAGCTTCTCTACCTGGGCAGTGATGTCACAATTCAGCAGCCCAGATGGGTTTACTTCTGCACTGCCAATTGGTCTTTTTCCACCAGTCTAGCCATTCCCACAGAGCATTTGCTACCATCCACAAGTCAGTGTTGAGGTAGAGCATTGGCCATTTCTCTCATTCAGCAACATCTAAAGCCATTTGGATGACTTTCAGTTCTGTAACCTGACTTGGTCTACCTTGTCCCTCAATAGCTTCTGTGACTCGTCGCATAAGACTTCATGTGACAGCTTTCCATTTTCACTGTAGTCCTACAGTATGGCAGTAACTATCAGTAAAAAAAGCATATAGTTTTTCATTTTCTGGTAGCTGGTTATATGGTAGGGCTTCCTCAGCACGTATCAACTTTTCCTCCTCTGATGATAGTCCAAAGTTTTCATCTTCAAGCCAGTTTGTGATGGTTTTCAAGATCCCTGGGCAACTGAGATTTCCTATTTGAGCTCACTATGTGATCACCACAACCCCCTTACTCCAAGTAGCATCAGTAGCATGGTGTGTAGAAGGGACTTTCCCTTTGAACATGAGGTCAGCAGTGGCAGTCAGGGTGCCAGGAGTAGCAGTACTTCAGTGCCAATCACTTCTGAAGGGGCTCGAACCCTTTCATAAGCTGCCAGTATCTTTTGTTCAGCTGGGCTGTAACAGGCCCTGGATCCTTTGTATCCCTAACTCCAGAACACCAGGGGTCATTCTCAAGTCTCTCCAGGTCCCTTCTGCCAGAGGCTCCAGGAAGGACGGTACTCCCCAGCTGTGGCATAAAGCAGGTTTTTTACATCTTGTCCTGTCCTGACTGGCCCAAGAGCTACTTCATGAACAATTTCCTATTTTATTCAAAAGTTAGTTGTTGTTGGGGACCCCACTTGAAATCATTTTTCCATGTCACAAGGTAGAGAGGATTTACAATCTGGCTGTACTCTGGAATATGTGTCCTCCAAAAACTCACAGTGCCTAGGAAAACCTGTGTTTCCTTCATGCTGGTAGGTGGGGACATAGCTGCTATTTTGTAAACCATGTCCATTGGAATCTGACAACCTCCATCTTGCCATTTTACTTCTAAAAACTGAATTTCCTGGTCAGGTCCCTTAACTTCACTTTATTTTATGGTAAAACCAGCTTTCAGGAGGATGCAGATTATCTTCTTCACTTTCTCAAAAATTTCCTCTACTGTTCTCCACACAATGATGTCATCAATGTATTGCAAGTGTTCTGGAACCACACTGTTTCCAGTGCAATCTGGATTAGTTCATAGCAAATAGTGAGGCTGTTTCCCACCCTGGGGAAGTTGGTTCCACATGCACTGGATGCCCCTCCAGGTGAAAGCAAACTGTGGCCTGCACTCTGCTGCTAAAGGAATGGAGAAAAACACATTAGCATTGTCGATGGTGGCACCATTTTGCTGCTTTGGACTCCAGTTCGTACTGAAGTTCCACCATGTCCAGCACAGCAGCACTCAGTGATGGTGTGACTTCGTTCAGGCTGTGATGTTGTTGTAGAGATGGACATGACATACACCGAGCAACATATCAAAGGCTTTTTTTATTGCTGCGCATTCTCTATTTTTACATTTCTTAACAAAGCATGCAATTAAATCATTGGTCACAATAAAACCGCTCATTGTGTTCATTGCTGCAAAGCAATTTGTGTGAACATATATGGCAAGCCTTTACAAAAATCTTTAAGGTACGTATTCGTTCTGTTTCTCTAACTGCAAATATCCCTTGTTTATCGCTGTTCTCTCAGTTCCCATGAAAACGACCTTGTCTTCTTCCTTTCTGGGGTAAACACGAACTTTATCAGCACCTTCTTCTGCTAACTCAGTCTTTTGGCTCACAGACCAGCTGTCAGCCCCCTCCACACTGTGATGGTCCACTCTCAGTCTCCACTCTCCATTGGACTTTCACACAGGCCATACAGGACTTCTGAAGGGTGAACGAGTCTTGCTGACCACTTCCTGGCTCTCCAGTATACTGATCATCTTAAGGATGGGCATTATGGAGTCCTGGTTGGTGCAATATTGTCGATGGTGCACTGTTGTGGTGTTGTTTGACCTTCAGCAGTCCCACAGCAGAAGAGTCCTCTGAGACACCAGGAAAGGTATCCAGCTGTCTAATTTCCTCTGTCTCCACAGCAGCTATCCTAAAAGCCCAACGATGCCCTTTTGAATCTTTGGAACACCCTCCCCTGAGGTAATCTATGCCAAGGATGCACAGGGCCTCTGGGCCAGTCACAATGGGGTGTTTCTGCCACTCATTTCCAGTCAGGTTCACTTCAGCTTCCAGTACAGCCACCTGTTGGGATCCCCATCACCCCAGAAACAGAGATGGGCTCTTCCCCTACATATCTTGATGGTATCAGGGTATTGTGCACTGGTGTCAACTAAAGCCTTATACTCTTTTGAGTCTGATTTTCCAGGCCATCATATCCACACAGTTCAAAAGATCTGATTGTCCCTCTCTTCTACATGGCTAGAGGCGGGGCCCCTCTAGCCCTGGTCATAGTACTCGACACTCACTTCCTGTAAATATGAACTGGATGCCCCTTCAAGAGTATCAGAAGTAACAGCAGCCCTTCTATTTTATCTGAGGACTTGCCCACTGGAAACTAAAGCTGCTTATATCCTTTAAGAACTTAATGTAATGATTGTTTTCCCTTTCAACACATACACCCATGCTGCTAGGGCTGAGATGGGTTTTCCATCCCACTTCCTCATGTCCTCTCTGTGGTCATGCAGGTAAAACTACAGGTTACCTCATGGTGTGTACCTTCTCCCTTGAACAGAGGGGGACTTGTTTCTTCTAGCAGAGACTCTGGTCTGTAGTGGTAGAGCATGGGACATTTCCTTTTTTACTTGCTTAAGGTTCTCTTTAAATTGCTGGTAGTCCTTGGACAGTCTACACAACCAAGACACAGGCCCATAGCAGGGAAGGGAGACTTTTTTCATATTGCCTGAGTTGGGTAAACCAATTATCCACTGTTTGTTCTCCTTTCCATGACATCACTGCCAATGAGTTGGTATATGACAATGGTGTGCTCTGTGTGAACTTCTGTCACATGGGTTGTGTACACTGGACCTCAGCTGGATCTACAGAGGACTGCTCATTATTTGAAACCCTATAGATTACCTCCAGCACAGCTAATTCTCTCAGGTAATGGATACCTTTTTTCACGGTGTTCTGCTTGCCTCAGTGCACTGATAAATCATCCTTGAAAAGATACCTTTCCATCATGTTTGACAGGAGTCACCTCCAGAGGCTGAGAATTGCTGTTCTTTTCCCAATCCTCTGGGCAGTGCCCACATCCCAGGACAGGGATCCCAGTTGCTTGGCTTCATTACCCTCTAGTTTCCAATTGTGGGCCTCACTATCCAAGCATCAGAGCAGACTGATCACAATGTGCTCACCTGTCTGGTGGTTGACGTCTTTTCACATCTCACAGCTCACCTGGAGATAGGGATGGGGTGATTATCTCTGATCCTGGCTGTTCCTCCTGTTGTGAGGGCCTTGCTTCCTCTTCATCCATCACTTAGCAAACTGATTTGGTCTTGGATTTCTTCTTCTGTATAGGGGCAAATGCTACTAGCTTGGATTGTTCTTCTGGTTCAGCTGCAATTTGAGTGGTCACAGTACCTGTTGGTCTGCTTTCCTTTTTTTCCCCCTGAGGGTTCTGTCTAGTCTCAAAGCAGTGTCTCAAGCAGATCTCTCCACCTAGCCACAAGAAAGGGCTGGGAAAGTTTAGGCAATGCCAAGGACTGGAGGTGAGACACATCACAGAAGAAGGTTTGAAATCTCCCCTATTACAGGAGTGACTCTCTATGACTTTCTCCATGGCAAATAGAAAAGGACTTGACTTTTAATTGCAGCCCTAGACTGGAGGAGGAAACCCGGGAGGAGTGAAAAGAGAGAGGAATAAAGAAGAGATGCTGTCCTGGGTTGACTATATGGTGCTTTTATCCCCAATCGTCTTGTTCTGTTTATGCTAAATAATAAGTTTTGCACCTTTAGGACTTGTTCCAGAGAGTGAAGGGGGGAGACAAGAAGCACACAGTTTGTTTTCATACACTTCACTCACTCCTCCACATTCCTCCTCCTGAACTGTTGTTGTCTGCAGATGGACAGACAGCAGGACAGAGCTCTCCTTTGTTTTAGTTAGTTTTAGCTAGCTGAAACAAAGGAGTTCCTTGGACTGTAGTTTTGGGGTTTTTTTCTTTAGACCTGTTTAAACCTGCTCTGGACTGAATACCCAAAAGAGCACTGGCAGCTTGCACCTATGGCCCACCGGGCCGGGCCTGGGCCGTGGCATTTCCAGAGCTGGAGGGACTGATAAGAGACTGAGTGAGCCAAGCTGCAACCGGAAGAAGAGACTTTTCTGAGTTTGTAATCTCTTTTAAAGTAGCAAGAGGTTTTATTGTTCAATATTGTTTGGGTTTTATTGTTTAATAAACAGGTTTTTTCCACTTTTCTCTAAGGAAGTATTTTCTCCCAAACCGGTTGGGAGAAGGGCCAATTGAATCTGCTTTTCTAGAGGAACCCCTTTGGGGGTTCTCTCCCACATTTGCCCTGAACCAGGACAGATGCATAATTTCAGAGAGCAAAGAAAGAGGCAGGCTGCTCTGGCTGAGAATAGGGCTCAGAAGAGGCCAATTTATGAGCCTGGCCAAAAAAAAAAGTAGGAGGTTGTTTTACTCATCTTTCAGTGTGGTTTAGAAGTCCCTTAAGTCTGGGATAGCTTCTCCATTTCTGCAGTGAAGCAGTGGAGAGCCCTGTGCTCCCA
This sequence comes from Zonotrichia leucophrys gambelii, assembly GCF_028769735.1. Taxonomy (NCBI): domain Eukaryota; kingdom Metazoa; phylum Chordata; class Aves; order Passeriformes; family Passerellidae; genus Zonotrichia; species Zonotrichia leucophrys. The sequence goes on along the minus strand of NW_026992292.1, from coordinate 39,455 downwards.
CAATCAGGCAAAGGGCAAAGTCTGCGGTAAAAACATGCTGGTTGCTATAAATTAGCTCTTCATCTTTCTACACTCAGTTACCGAGACTTGTGCTGAGGTCTCACTTAATCCTGATAAATGTTGTATTTGAAAGGATGCTGGAAGAATCCTTGTTCTATGTTCTCCTGTGATTATTTATGGTGAGGCAGAAGGTGAGGATTAAACTTACCTTCTTAAAGAAACATCATCTGCCTGTCTCCCCCTCTAAAGCTATTAGATATATTTCAAGCTGGCAAAGGGTTAGGAGTCCCAAAGATACCCTTATGTCTTAGAAGAAATAAGGTGTTAGGTAGAAGTGAAAGACTTTCTCAGTGCCCCACAAGGGGAAAGCTGTCAAGGGAGGTCCCTCAGACATGGATAAAGGAGAGCAGTGTTATGGAAGTCCTTGACTGCAGAATGAGCACTGAGCAGGCTTCAGAGAATCCATTTGTGTCACACTAATCTGCTTCTCTGAGGCCACTCTTAGTTACTAATGTGCTTTTTCAGTAAAGCAGGCGATGTTTTGTCTACTTGCCTTTAATTTTTGCTGCCTGCCATGGTTTAGGAATGGTATTCTCCAATTTAGTGTTCCCACTGAAACCATGTGCCACTCACTCACTCTCCACTCCCCTTCTGTGGGCTGGAGAGGAGAATTGGAGGCACAAAAGGTAAAGATCATGGATTGAGATAAGAACAATTAACTGGAAGCAGCAATGAGATAAGAAAACAAACAGTAACAGCAACAATATTAATAACAAAAGCGTACAAGAGAGAGGCAAGTGATTCACATAGAAAATGCTCACTGTGGAGTCTGACCCAACCACAGCCACACTACCCTGATCTAGAATTGAGCCCTTCCCCCCAGTTCCCAGAAAATGACATCAGGTGTTATAGAAAAACCTCTGTGTTTAGCCATATCCTCTCCTGAATACTGCAAAAATTAACCCCGTCCTGGACAGAACTAGGACACTGCCTTGGGTCATCAAAATAACTCACACAGTAGCATTAGGAAACTTGCCTCTCCAGATCTAATAATCTGGCTCTGAGCCATACCCTATGCAGATACATAGTCTGCACTCAGTAACTTCTTCACAGCTCATCATACTCTCACTGACCACTGCCTCTACCTCTTCCTGATAGTCTCAGCTCATGGCTGTGGTACCCTGCCCCAACCTCATAGCATGATCTCCAAACCTGGTGTTTAAGGTTCACTCTTGGCATAATCTTAGCCTTTATCTGAGGTTTTGCATGTGAGCTAAGCGCCTGTGCATTGGAATGGAGGTGCAAACCCCTGTGTATTGGGTTTGCATGGCAAGATTTTGGTAGAAGGTGGGACTTACAGAAGTGACTTCTGTGAGAAGCTTCTAGAAGCTTCCACCATGTCCAGCAGAGCCAATACCAGCTGGCTCCAGGACGGACATGCTGCTAGCCAGGGCCGAGCCAACTGGAGATGGCAGTAAAGCCGCTGCGATAACATATTTAAGAAGGAAAAAATGTTATTGGGCAGATGTAATTGTGAACAGAGAAGAGAGGAACAAGAATATGTGAGAAGAACAACTTTGCAGATACCAAGGTCAGTGGAGCAGGAGGGGGAGGAGGTGCTTCAGGCACCAGAGCAGAGATTTCTCTGCAGCCCATGGTGAAAATCATGGTGAAGCAGCTGTGCCCCTGCTGCCCATGGAGGTCCATGGGGGATACAGAGACCCACCCACAACTTGTGTAGGAGACCCACGCCAGAGCAGGTGAATGCTCAAAAGAAAGCTGTGACCCCATGGGAAGCCTGCGCTGGAACAGGTTCCTGGTAGGGACCTGCAGACCTGTGGAGAGAGGAGCCCATGCTGGAGCAGGTTTGCTGGTAAGACTTGTGACCCTGTAAAGGAACCCACTCTGGAGCAGCCTGTTCTTGAAGGACTGCACCCAGTGGAAAGGGACCCACGTTGAAGCAGTTTGTGAAGAACTGCTTCCCATGGGATGGACCCCAAGCTGGAGCAGGGGAAGGACTCTTCTCCCTGAGCAGCAGTAGAAATGATGTGTGATGAACTGACTATAAGCCCCATTCCCTGAGTCCCTGCACCACTGGGGGGGGGGGGGGGGGGAGGGGGAGGGCCCAGAAGGGGGGGGGGGGGGGGGACAAGGAGTTTTTAAGATTTGTTTTACTTTTCATTGTCTTGCTCTGATTTTGGTTGGTAATAAATTGAATTAACATCCCCAAGTCCACTCTGTTTTGCTTGTGATAGTATCTAGTGAGTGATTTCTGTGAGAACTCACCCTTAAGGGTGGTAACTAAAGCCAACTTCTCTGGGCCTCTACACTGTCTCCTTGTCCTTAACTCAAGAATCTTTAGTTTTATTTTCTCTCTCCTCTGTGGTGGTTTCAGTTCAAAACGGGCGGAAACACCAATTTTGTGTAGTGGTTTTGGTTCACCAATTTGAGATTTCACCAATTTCAAGATTTACTGGGTGGTGCACCAATGAGTGTGATGGGTTTCAGTGCTGGCCAATCACCAGTGCAGTCACTTCCTGCTGTGAGGTAGGATTAGGAGAAAGGCAAAGCAGGCTCAGAACTTTAAAAGGGTATAAAAAAAATTTATTAACAGTAACTAAAAGATAGAGTAATATAAATCAGAAAAAAAACCTTCAGAACACTTCTCCTCCCCCCACAACCTTTTCTTCCCACTGATAATGCAAAAAAACAAACCCTAAAATTTCAGTCAGTTTACCATCTCTAAAATAGTTTTTCTTCAGCTCACTTAGGGAGAGAAGACCCTCTTGTTAATGTTATGGAGACTTCTCCACAAGGAAAAAACCTGTTCTCTCGTGGCTCTCTCACGAATAGCAGCTGTGTGGGGAAATCTGCAGTCATGAAGTCCCTTCCATTTTATGGGGTACTGTTTTAAAGATGAGCTGTTTGAAGGCAAAAGTTCTCATTATCTATCTCTAAAATCATCTTCATCCCTGGGAACAGAGAACTTCCTCTTCTCTTCCTGGGGGCACAAGATTTTCATCACCCTTCTCTCCTTCTCTGTTCAAACTTCTCATAGGATCACAGCTACTTTAACATCTGCTTACTTTGGCATGGAGGCCTTTGCTCTATATTTACAATTTGAACACTTTCATCTCCCCATACCTTCATATGTTATAGGGAAAAAGAGTCTTTCTCCAAAGCTTTACAAGAGGATTTCAGACCCAAGATCAAAGCATCTCCTCATCCCTCCCATCTGGGACTTGACTTCTTCTTCACTGACCTTGATGTCTTCATATTGCTCATTTTACATGCTTGCATCTTGTTCCTTTCTTTCACTCGAGGGAGGATTGAAGCACTGAAAGAGTTAACATCTCACCTGGGGCCTGCAGATAGTCAACCTGACCCCGGTCAGGCTGGGTGCTACAGATGGCAGGAACTGCAGCTGGGGAGGCAGCTAAGATCAAATCAGCCAGGCCAGAACTCAGCAGCAGCATGCAGGGCGGGGCGGGGGGGGGAAGGAAGGTGTATGGCTTCTCTCCCCTGCCTGGTGGTTGCAGTGGTAGAATCTTGGCTGTGAAAAACACCAATCACTTGTTTTTAAAATTTTAAAAATTTAATAGTAATAAAATGGTTATAAAAATAGTAATACAATTAGAGTAATAATAATTTGGACAATTTGAATTAGGACAATATGAGACAATAAAAACAAAGAGTTATGGACATCCGGGTACCTTTTTCTGGGCAGCACGAGCCCGAAAAAGGACACCTGTTAACAAAGGATTAACCCTTAAAAACAACAGCCTGTTGCATATTCATACACCTCATACATGATGCATAAATTCCATTCAAACAAAAGATTCTGTCTGGTCAGTGTCAACTTCTTCCTCTTAATCCTGATGGTGTCTTCAGAGCTGAGCAAGACAGGAAGAAGTTTGTTTCTTCTGATAAGAGAGCAATAAATTCTTTTTCTCTGAATGATTAAGTGTCCTGTGGCTGCTATTTCGGTTTGAGTCCTTTCTTTAGAAAAAGTATCCTACATAACATAGTTTATATTTTAACATTTTTTATAACCTAAAACTATATTTAACATACTACTTAAGAGAATTAATACAACATTACTTTATAACACAACACATATAATATTCATTTTAATATTTGCAAAAAGACAATAATAAAATATGCATTTTTCACATTGGCTGAGCCAGCTCGGCCTGGAGCTGCTCCTGGGGGCTGGTGGACTTGGCTCGTGTCTGGGCTAGTGGCAAGATGTTAGAAATGGCAGCCATGGCCTGGCCCGGCCCAGCCTTCCGCCCACTGCCCAGCAGCTGATGGGGGGCTGATGGACACCCTGGCAGAAGGGGCCCGGCCCCATGGCAGGGGCTGCCCAGCCTGGAAGAGACAGGGGGCTGGTGTGTGTTACCTCTTTACCAGCCGGAAGAGCAAAAGGAAGTTCCTGGGTGTCTTTCATTTTCAACACATGTTTTTTCACAGAGGCGTGTACAACTTTCTAGTGGCTAAAAGCTTTGCATCACTTCCATGAATGTCTCCTATGCAAAACCAGGACACTCTGCCAAATTCAGAGGAGAGTGGCAGAGCAGCTTTGGTAATGCTGTGGTTTAGAAATGGCAGTCCTCAATTTAGGAATGGCACTCTTCAATTTAGTGGCCCTCCCCTGGCTGAGACTCCCAAACCAGATGATGCTTGATGTTGTCCCCTATCCTGAGCTCCTTCAGCAGACTCTTCCTTGCCTTTATGAGGTGCCTTATGCAATGCCTCTGCTCCAGCATGTTTCTCCAGCTATGTGCTCACTGCAGCAGTAGCTGAGCATTCAAAATGCCCATTAAAATTGGTATATTTTAATAATTGCGATCCAGGAAATGTTTTCTTCCTCTGAAGCTTTCAAGAGGAAAGGAAGCAGAGAGGAAGACAAGTAAGCAAAGCCCAAGGAGTATCCAGCAAGTTCTTTGAATAAAGAAAGAGTATCTGCCAGGATGCAGCATGCATGCTACAAGCAGCACACAAGCAGCTCCCTGGCAAGAGAAGAAGACAGGGAAGCATCTTTGAAGGGTCTAGAGGGGAGATTAAATACTGTCTGTCAAGCCAGCAAGTTCCTGTGAAGGATGGGAGCCCTCTTGTCCTCTGTGCAGGGCCAGGAGGTCCTTACAGGTGTGGACACCTGGAGCCAAGCGTTAAGGGACCAGTCTTTTAGGTTTCAGGGTGACCTTGCTGCTGTGTTCCTACAGTTAGGGAAGGAGAGAAAGAAAATGAGTGCTTTTTTTATGCTGGTTAACTGCTGTCAGTGAAGAAATAAACTGTGTCTACACAGAGAGCTTACAGTTATAGCTGCAGTCAGACTTAAATAGCAGAGAGCTGGTGTTATAAGGCTGTGGATGGTATAGCAGTGATGCTGTTAGATGGGTTTAACCCGCTTGTCCAACTCCCCCAATCCCCATCTTCAAATTACTTTCTTGGAAAAACAGTTGAGAAACCAAAAATCACCAAAAATACAACTCTGGTGCTGCAAGCTGTCTGCCCATGGCCAGGCCAACATCAGAGAGCAAAGCCAGGGCTGAGATCCCCACTCTTATCCAAGGTCAGGGGAGCTCTGATGCCTTCCAGTCCCCTCCATCACCAGATCCCAGCAGATGACCAAGAGCCTGCTGTTGTGGGCAGAGTGGGAGCTTCAGACAAAGTTTGTTACAGAAGCCCTCCCATTGAGTCACAAGGTGCAGAAAGGACCCCCTTGATTTTTAAACTTCTTCTCAGAGAGGAGCCTGGGTGCAGCTGGATCCAATCTTAGCCTCAGATTTTGTCAACGGTTTATGTGTAAAAGATTATATAGGTGTAATTGAACCTTTATACAGCTTTGTCCTGCAGGATTAGGGATGGCAAACCAGATATAGTTATATAAAAATATTTGATTTATTATGATAATGATTAGACAAAAAGATCTTAATCAGAATAATTTCCTACACAGTATAGGAGCTGTAACAACTATTAGAATACAGTGCACTATGAAGCAATATTGAAGCAATATATATATGATAGTATAGAGATAAAATGTTTCTAAAATCATGGAATATTCAGGGGAGTTAGAAAGGAAGGATAGGCCTGGTAGGCCCTGGGAAAATGTTAGGCTGCACCTGTATAATTATTTAATAACTATGATAAATTATATGATTGTTAGATGCGATGATTGCTCAGTAATTGGATATAATTATTGTTTAATCGTAACAAGAATAATGAGAAACGATGTTGGGGGGTTTGATGGAAATTACAAAAATCCATGCTTGGATGAAATCAATGTATACAATAGAACAATATAAGTTTAATAATTAATATGTAATTATATAACGATAAGGGTATAAAAACATGTTCATCCCGAACCCATGTCGGAGTCAGATTTACGTCTGTACCCCTGATACCCAGAGCTCTTCAATAAAAGCACCTGCATATAATCATTTCGTGATTATGTGTGTGGAGAGTCAGGGACAAGCGTACGGAAGAATCTCCGGCTGTACGGCTAGATAGGACATCCTCCCCCCCTGCAGTCAGACCCGTGCTCCATGCCCGGCCGCACCCAGCCGGACGTGAGCAGAAGGAAATGACACTGACTGCCCAAGCCATAAAAACCCTTGTGACCCCTCAATAAACGCCATTTGCTGTCCACCACATTTGTGTCAGGAGCATATGGACCGAGTGACCCTGGGCTTTGGGCCACCGTGCCGGACTTAGAACCAGGTCGCCACGCCTTGAAGGCAACATCTGGTGCTGAAAACCCAGGAGCCAATCAGCGCCCGGGGTTCGGGGATTTCGCCTGGACAGGGGACCGGCGGCTGCACAGCTGGCCTAGTGCAGCGGGGGGGACGCCCCCGGACCTGCTTGGACCATGGAAGCCATAGCGAAGGTTGTAAGTCAGATGCATGCGCAATGGGGTATTGAGTGTAAGCTTAAAGACCTATCTCTTGCATTACCAAGACTGATTAAGCTTGGGGCTATAGAAAGCCCAGTGGATATCCTCCATCCGGGGGTTTGGGATTATTGTACAAAAGCTCTGGCTGAGGAAACTATGTCCTCAGGCTCAGGGAAACCTCTAAAATCGTGGGGCAGAGTTATCCAGGCTCTGCAAAAAGCTCGGCAAGAGCAAGAAACCTGGAAAGCTGCGCAGACTTGTTTATTAGCCACGCCGCAGTTGGGGGTGGGTGTAGCAACGCAGACCGCAGACGACTTTGATCAGATCGGCGGCGCGGAACTGCGAACTCCGGATTCCCCTGAGCAGACCAACTTCCCATCAGAGGGGGGGGAACACGCGCGGGCATTTTGGCAGGGGCTCGCGGAGGAGGCGAGAGGAGCGGCCGGATTGTCGGACCCCGTAGGGATCGATAAAAACGCCCCCCCACCTCATGCGTTTGAAAATGGCGCCGACGCGAGGGTGCAGGGTGGAAAGGAGGAGGCGGGGGGCAGAAATGCCGATGGCTCGCTTAACAACGCATGCACGGGCGAGCGGGGAGAAGGGGCTGCCCCCGCAGAGGAGCACAAGACCAATCAGAGCGGTCAGTTCACATTAGGTCCTTATAGGGCAAGAACCTCCCCCAGCAGGAGGCGGGGGGAGCCCAGGGGGAGGGAACGGCCCGACCCCCGCAAGAAGGGGTGGGGTCGGAGCCCGAGAAAACGGCAGAGCAGCCCGGAAACATCCGGCCAGTCGACTTCCGGCTCGGACTCGGACTCGAGCTCCAAGCTCGAGAGCCGATCGGGGGGTTCCGACTCGGATTCTGGTTTTAAAAGAAAGAGAGCAGCGGCATATAAGGTCACTAGCCACAGCGCTACTGCGTGGGTGAAGGGGTTATCAGAGACCAAACCCCGCTTACAGACTGGCGGAAAATAAAAATAGCGTGCGCGGAGTGGGCTCCATCTGCCACTCTGGTGTTTCCGGTCTGTGGGGGGGGGGGGGGCAGGCGGAAACCAAAGAACCTACTCCCCTGTAAATCCGAAAGACGTACAGGCAATTATTAAAACGATTGCAGACAGGGGGATTAATTCTGCCATGGTTTCCACACTCATTGACAGCGTTTTTCGAGGGGATGACATGCTGCCTTTTGATATTAAGCAGACTTGCGGGATGATTTTCGATGGGGCAGGGATGATAGTTTTTAAACAGGAGTGGGAGGACAACTGTATAAAGCAGCTAGCTTTGGTAGCCGGAGCTGACCATCCACTGCATGGCTCCAGCATACGGAGGCTAATGGGCACAGACCCCACTATGATCTCCCCCCAAGCGCAGGCTGAGGGCTTACGGGCCCATGAGGTCATGACAACAACCCGTGCTGCCCGAGAAGCCATCCGTGTTGCTTCCAAAGTAATAGCCAAACCCTCCCCATGGTCCACTATAAACCAGAGTGAGAGTGAGAGCTTCACTCAGTTTGTGGACCGTCTTCAGGCAGCATTAGATTCCTCTGCATTACCCTCAGAGGTGAAGGGTCCTGTGCTGGCAGAGTGCCTATGCCAGCAATGCAACTCAGCCACCAAGGACATATTAAGATCACTGCCACCTGGGTCCAATGTTGCTGCCATGATCAGACACGTTGCAAAGGAAGAACACCTAGCTCCCATCCAAGCAGCAGTTCACACTGCAATAACCAGTGTGATGGCATGCCTTAAATGTGGCCAGGCAGGCCACATGGCAGTAAACTGCCCTCAGCCAGGACGCCTACCAGCAGCTGCTCCACCACGCCAGGGGAGACTTAGGGGACCATGCTGGGCATGTGGAAGGAAGGAGCATGCTGGTTATGCTATGATGCACAACCCCCTTTTTACGAGGGTGTTGCCCTCAATCTCCCATTCATCTTCTCAAAGTCAGACAATCCACGCCAATGCAGATGGGACACCCCCCCGGAGAGGCATTACCCTAAGTCAGGTTACGGGCCAAAGCAAATGCTTTGGCAATGCAGCCTTGGCAAATCAGATGGGCAACGTCTGCCGGGAATTCGTCAGATTTAAGGGAGGGAAGTTCCAGTGGGTGATCCCAGCTGCATTGGGAATGTGGGTCTGTCAACAATCCAGGGTAAGCCCATGTGTACTCCTTGACAAATTCGATCATTCTACTGACTTTTGTGTCCAAGTTCTAATTGTCCCCAGAGTCCTGTATCGCCAGGAAGAAGAGGTGTACCACTTGTTCGAGGAACCCAACCGGCTCTACAAATGAGAAGTGGTAACAGGCATCACCATCGCAATGCTCCTCGGTTTAGGAGCTACTGGCGCTGCCACAGGCATCTCGGCCCTTGCAACACAACATCAGGGACTGGCACAACTGCAGATGAGTCGACGAGGACTTGCAAAGGATCGAGAAATCCATCTCTTCCCTAGAAAAATCCCTTTCCTCACTCTCAGAGGTTGTCCTCCAAAACAGGAGAGGACTGGACCTCTTGTACATGCAGCAAAGGGGCCTGCGTGCCGCCTTGAAAGAGGAATGCTGCTTTTATGCAGACCACACCGGAGTCGTCAGAGACTCCATGGCTGAACTGAGAAATCGGCTAAACCTAAGAAAAGTGGATAGAGAAGCTCAACAGGGCTGGTTCGAGTCATGGTTCAATCAGTCCCCATGGCTCACCACCCTGATTTCTACCCTAATGGGCCCAGTCACTATAATCTTACTAACCCTAATCTTTGGGCCTTGCATATTAAACAAACTGGTGCTATTCATGAAAATGGCGTTTAGAAACGGCTAACATTTTGTTTCTCGAGCGCCGACAATTACTTTAAGGCGTGCCAGTTGCTAACACACTTGCAATTGTACACTAATTCTACTAACCCGTGAAATTTTGTAACCTCTACATTTTATAGCTTTGTAAGATGTTTACTAATCATGAGGGGGGGGGAAATGTGGAGAGTCAGGGACGAGCGTACGGAAGAATCTCAGGCTGTATGGTTAGATAGGACACCCCCCCACCCTGCAGTCAGACCCGTGCTCTGTGCCCGGCCGCACCCAGCCGGACGTGAGCAGAAGGAAATGACGCTGACTGCCCAAGCCATAAAAACCCTTGTGACCCCTCAATAAATGCCATTTGCTGTCCACCACATTTGTGTCAGGAGCATATGGACCGAGTGACCCTGGGCTTTGGGCCACCGTGCCGGACTTAGAACCATGTGAGGAGTAAAATTCTCACAGCCTGTTTCTGTAAACAGTAGAAGTTCTCAGGTTGTTTTTAATTACAAGTAAAAGTGACAAACATGAAAACCTTGAGAACCTTGCATACCAGAGTTCTCAGGCAGCTTTCTCATAACAAGTAGATATTCTATCTTTGACTGTTTTGGGAAAGTAAAAGCAAGTTTTGAGAACACAAATCTTGGTATTGGAAACATAAGGAGGGGTTGGTGTGTTATCTCTGACCTATTGTGAGCTCGGGTTTGCAATATGCATGAACTTAATTAACACGGTTATAAAAAGTGACTGATTGAGTTAATAAACGGAGTCGATGCTGATCAAGGAAAGATGGGTCCTCTCCCTCCACTTCAATAGAACCAGGTCGCCACACCTTGAAGGCAACATATGTGTTCCTGAACGCTAACGTATATATAAGCAATTGTTTTAAAACAATGGTATTAAAGTTAGTAAAAGCAGTTATGAATAGAGATTGATGTTACTCACTCATACCAGTGATGGTAGGCAAATCTCTTTCACTCAGCCTTGAGGAGTAATCTTGAGGGGCATCCCCACTCAGGGGAGGAATCTCCACACATACAGCCTGAGAAGGGATATGTTAGAAGACCCTGCCATTAAAATTTGGAACTGGGTTTTTATAGTGGGTACTAGAGGTCCTGTACTCATGCAGACGTCTTGGGGTGTCTCTGCTTGTATAAAACACCAGTATTTGGGAAATTAGGCAGAGCCCTCTCTATTTTCAATGCTGATGCCATTTAGGATAGAAACCAGAATCCCCAGGACTCACACTGGAACAGCAAGTGCCATTCTGCAGACGTAGGAATATTTAAGTATGTGCTAAGCCAAAGTTAAAATTTAAACTCAGTAAAGGAGGATTCTATTAGGCTTACTCTAAACGGGAGAAAAATGTTTAAATGCAAAACAAACCCTCTTTTTATTTTGCCAAAAAAGATTTTCCTCCATGCTCTCCCAAATCCAAAAGAAAAATGTCCACATATCCACTCCCCATGTCACTGCTGCTGGTGACTTCAACTGACGGAGGATGTGTATGGGAGTGACAGGAACAACATCTGTATGTGAAAAGGGCACCAGGCAGGGATGCAGTACCATATGTTACTGCACGATGGGATGCTGAGGGTGAGAGTTTCTGAGAGATATGGTCTAATGGTCTAAGAGAAATGGTCTAATAAATAATGTCCATTCATGGAGAAGTGTGGCTTCAGGTTAGTTTTTTGAACACCCAGGTGAATGCACCAGGAATTATATTTCTGCTGAGTGTCCTCAGGCCAGATGGTGAACAGGAATAACCTGTGTCAGCAAGCACCTTCAGCTCATGAGGAGTAAACATCCATGGCTGGAACAAGCTGTGTGCTACAACTGCAGGGGAACAAGACCAACTCCTCTCCTCTCAATAATTGTTCAGGACCTGACTCAGGTTGCTTGGGGAGCTTGGCTGCTCCTGGAAAAAGCTCAAATGTGGGAAAAGAGCTTGAAAGAGTAGGCTATTGGTATATGAGGGCTATGGTAGTGAGAACCTATTCTTATCTGGGTCACAAGCATTCCTATAATTTCTTCTCCATGTGACCAACTATTGCATGAGACCTACAGAAAGCCAAGAAAATATCATCTGCTCTGGTTAATAGCTCAGAGGCAGAAATACAGCTCTGTTTGGCTACACTTTATATAAACTCTGCTGCCACATTTCACCTGCCATGAACTGCAATAGGAGCACAGAGCAACAGTTTCAAAAGTTGATGCCTGCTTTGTCTGTGCCAGTGTTCAAAACTGGAGCTGCTGTTGGATGTAGTAGAGGATGTGATGCTGCTGGGGCAGGAGAGGTAATCAGTTCCCTGTTCTTGTCTCAAATAGGTTGTGAGGTTAAGAGGAGGGAGGGAGGGAGGGTGTGGCCACAGCTCTCTGGCCATAGAGAGCAAGGCACAACTTTCCCAGGCATTGTCCTGGGGAAGGCTGTGAAAAGATCAGAGAAAAGAATGACAAACAATTCTTCTCTTCACTTGCTACACCTGTTGTTGTAAACATGTGGAATGGGTTATAGAGATTTGTTTACCAAAGGGTGATTTCTTAATTAGCCACTAGTAATAGTGTTTAGATTTCAACTGACTGTCCTGACAATCTGGTCAAAGCTGTATCAGACTGTCTACAAGAGCAATGAGTTTTTCTTTATAGTATAGTATAGTATAGTATAGCATAGCATAGCATAGCATAGTATAGTATAGTATCATAAAGCAATAGATCAGCCTTCTAAAATCATAGAATTAATGCAAATTATCACCACGTCAGGGGCATCATGCTATGATAGGAGGGAGATGGGGAAATATGTCTGAAGGACATGTGCTTGATGTGGAGTTAGTTATCGAGTCCAGTGGGACCAAGGAGGAGCTCCTCAGTCTGGTCCTTGGTGGAGGTATTGTGCTCCCAGTGACACAAAGGACCTTTGCTGCTCTGAGACATCCTCCTATAATTCCTATATATTATGAGGAATTATATATTCCCATTATTATAGGGAAGAATATATTCCCATATATTATATGGATGTGGTTTCTCAACACCTCTGCCAAACTCTGACTCCAAAGGAATCATGCAGCAGAAGGAGAAGGCGTGCAAGAACAATAATTTAATGCTGAAGATAGGAAACAGAAACTTCCTTGTATATGCTGGAAGTATTTTAGCTACTTGGAGCCTTCAGATGTGTTATTTGGTCTTCATGCTTGAAGCAGTGTCAGGGATCATAGAATCATAGAATACGAGGTTGGAAGGGAGCTCAAGGATCATTTGGTCCAACCTTTCTTGGCAAAACAGCCTGTTTCATTCATACAAACTCAAATCAATTAAAAAACAAAACTTGTCTCTCCAGATGGAGTTCCCTGGAAATGTTCAAGGCCAGGTTGGATAGGGCTTTGAGCAATCTGGTCTAGTGGAAGGTGTTCCTGCCCATGGCAGAGGGGTTCAGACTAGGTGATCTTTAAGGTCCCTTCCAACCCAAGCCACTCTATGATTCTATGATTCTATTATTCTGCGATTTTCCTTCATGTGTTTTCTCCCCAGTGCCCTCAGTCAGATGGGTGCCTTCCCAGGGTGGTCATAGCCCCATCACAGCCAGAGATGCCACAAGATTTGACACTTGTCTTTACATTCAAGCATACTCAAATAATTTATCTGCAATTTCCAAGGCAATGTCTGTGTGTGGATATTTCCCAAGGTGGGCAGGAAGACTTGCTGAGCTCAAGGCTGACATTGTGTCCAGATTGCGGGAGACGATCAGCACGTGCTCCAGGAATGGCCGTGCCTCACCTCTACCACCAGCAGGCAGGATCACAATTTGGCCACTGGCTGGGGTCCCAGACTGCCAGGAACAGCCGATAAACATGGACCCAATGCTGAAGGATCGGGGCAAAGGAAAAAGGAAGGACTCTTTGCTTGCTTCTTCGAGTTGCTTTATTTCTTTCCTGCACAGGAGCAGTGCCGGGGCGGCGCCGCGTGGAATCAGCAGCGCCGGACGGATGTTATTCTTTCCCGCGGTGGGAGCAGTGCCGAAGCAAGGCAGGTGACAGAACACCATGCGGGCAGCACCAGCGCCGCCAGCGGCCGCGAAAGTGATCTTTCCCATGGCAGGAGCCACGGCAGCACGGGTGACGGCATGGCTTTTCTGTCGCAGACATCTTTTCACTAAAAATCCTTTCTTAGGATTTTCTTCCCTTCTGAGAAGCTGAGGCCTCAGAAACAAAATGTAAACAATGGTTATCTACTGCTGTGGAATGCAACAGGTGGATCCGTGATTGGTCTCCTGTGCATGTTTGGTTTTGGTGACCAGTCATGGCAGAGCTGGCTCTCGATCTCTGTCCGAGCCAGCTGCCTTTGTTATCATTCTTTTCGATTCTATTCTTAGCTAGGCTTCTGAAGAAACCTTCCTTCTATTCTTTTTAGTATAGTTATAATGTAATATATATATCATAAAATAATAAATCAAGCCTTCTGAACATGGAGTCAACATTCTCATCTCTCCCCTCACCTGAAGACCCCTGTGACCACTGTCACACTTTTCCGCAGCAGGAGCGGGGCAGCTGATGCTGCACCGTGCGGGTGTTCTTCTTTCTCGTGGCAGAGGGGCACAACGAGCCTGTAAATCACCGTGCTGTGCTGGGCGAGTGCTGGCGGTGCGCAGGTCCTGGCAGCTCGAAGAGGTGGCAGTGGCAAAAGAGCGGGAAAAAGAGAAAAACAGTGGCTTTTATGGATGGGGGGTGTAATCCCGGGAGGACACCATCTAACGAATCAATGGCTGGATAGGAGGGGTCCAGAGTGACAAATGTAAACATTATCTGGAGCAGGAAAGACACAGATGAATGGCAGAAAGGAAAAAACATAAGTGACAGAGAATTTTCTGGGTAAAGGGGTGTAACAAATTATGACAGACAATCTACAGGGGCAGGATTTTTGAGGATAGACAGGGAAATATCTGGAATTATAACTGCCACAGCGAGACAGGGGGTAAACAACTTTAGACAGAGACTAAACATATTCTTCAAACTGTCCAGGTTTAGAGCAAATTTGGGGAAGAATCCCCCAAAGGAGCTCCGGTGGGAAAAGCAGATCCAATCGGCTCCTCCCCCCAGCTGGTCTGGGAGGAAAAAAAAAATACCTCCTTGGAGAAAGGTGGAAAAAACCTGTTTATTAAACAATAAAACCAAAACAATAGCAAAACAATGAGACCCCTTGCCACTCTAAAAGAGATGACAAACTGAGAAAACCCCTGGTTGAAGCTCAGCTCACTCAGTCTCTGATCAGTCCCTCTGGTGCTGGAATTGTCGCAGGCCCAGCCTGGCCCGGTGGGCCACAGCTGCAGCTGCCAGTGCTCTCCTGGGTGTTCAGTTCAGAGCAGTTTCAAGAGATCCAAAGAAAAAGGGAAAATAAAAAACAGTCCAGGGAACTTCTTTGCCTCAGCTAGCTAAAACTAACTAAAAAGCAAAAGAAGAGCTCTCTCCTGCTGTCTGTTCATCCACAGACAACACAGTCCAGGAGCAGGAATGTGGAGGAGTGGAGTGCAGTGTCTGAAAACAAACTGCGCGCTTCTTCTCTTCTCCCCTTCACTCTCTGGAACACTCTTAAAGGTACAAAACTTATTATTCAACATAAACAGAATGAGACGATTTGGGATAAAAGCATCATATAGTCAACCCAGGACACAAACCCCCACTGCTATAGGCAGGGAGAGACCAAATATTTTCAAACCCCCACTGCCACACAAGGCCAGGAGGGACAGTCTCCTCTTATGCCCTTTTTTATGCAGCCCAAAGAACCACACACAATAATCCCCATACAATGTCCACTGCTTTTTTAGGCGTTAGCACACTGTTTTTGAAGCCTCTATTAAATACACCCAAAAATGAAACAACTTTAATTAAAGAATCCAGCTAATGAGGAATCCACCACAGCCCCACCCTTTATTCCCTTTGCTGTTAAATGCTTGCACCTAAATTTGTCCAGCTTTCATGTCCTGCCATGAAACCCTGTGTTTTTTGATATTTTCTTGCCAATTATAATTGTTTTGTCCTGGAGAGAATGAATAGAGGATTTATTCAGCGTTATCTTTGTAGCAAATTTCAGCCCTTTCTAAAGTCCCTAGAAGAATACCTTACTTAGGAGAGAGGGCCAGACTGGTTTTTCTTTAAAACTGAAAAAAATAATTTCCCATAATCTTACTCTCCCACAATTTATAGAATGATACTGGCAATATTTGGTACCTTTCCTTCAAATTAACTAGAATCCAAAAATTGATCAAATATATTAAGAAAAGTTTTTATTTGGTGGGATTGTTAAGTGCTTCATAAATATTCAGAACTTGGGCAGGAGAGAAGCTGGACTAGATTGCTGTAGGTCCCTTCCAACTGAATGATTCTGTACTAGAATCCCAGAATGGTTTGAGTTTGAAGGGACCTTCAAAGTCATCTAGTTTCAACTCCCCTGCCATGGGCAGGGACACCTTTCACTAGACCAGGTTGCTTAAAGCCCCATCCAACTTGGCCTTGAACATTTCCAGGGATGGGCCACGCACAACTTCTCTGGGCAACCTGTGCCAGTACCTCACCACCCTCACAGTCAAGAATTTCTTCCCAATACCTAATCTAACCCTGTTCTCTGTCAGGTTGAAGCCATTGCCCCTTGTCTTATCACTGCATGCCCTTGTCAGAAGTCCCTCACCAGCTCTCTTGCAGACCTCCTGATTATGAAGACTCCTGGTGATCACTGTGCTCTCGGGAATCGTCACCCCAGCCTCCAGGCACAGAGCTCCTGCTTCTACCAGTTAGCACAATGGGATGGTAAAACAACCTGATTTAGCTAAAGCACTGTAGCAGGTTAACCTTGACTGGGTACCAGGTGCCCACTAAGACACTCTATTATTCCCTTTACCAGTGGGGCAGGGGAGAAAATAAGATGGAAAACAACTAGGAGATTAGGATAAGGCAGTTTATTACAGTGAAAGAAAGAAACAAGCAAGAGTGTGCGTGTGCATAAGGGAAAAGTCAATCTCTATTTCCCATCAGCGAGCAATGTTCAGACACTTCCCAGGAGGCACAGCTGCAACACATGTAGCAGTTGCTCCGGAAGGCAAACATTGTAGAATCATGAATGCCCCCCCTTCCTCCTCTCTCCCTTAGCTTTTATATCTGAGCCGATGTCATATGGCATGGAATTTCCCTTTGGTTAATTTGGGTCAGTGTTGGAGATTTTTTCAGGGATGGCTTGGAAGGCAGCTGTGAGGGACAGGTTCTCACAGCCTGTTTCTGTGAACAGCAGAGGTTCTCAGGTTATTTTTAATTACAAGTAAAGGTGACAAACATGAAGGCCTTGAGAACCTGGCATACCAGGGTTCTCAGGCAGCTTTCTCATAACAAGTGGATGTTCTATCTTTGGCTGTTTTGGGAAAGCAAGAATAATTTTGAGAACCCAAATCTTGGTATTGGAAACATAAGGAGGGGTCGGTATGTTATCTCTGACCTATTGTGAGCTCAGATTTTGCAATATGCATGAACTTGATTAACACTGTTATAAAAGGTGCCTGATTGATTAATAAATCGGAGTCGATGCTGACCAATGCAAGGTGGGTCGTCTCCCTCCGACTTCAATAGGTCAGCTGACTTGGTCGTGTCCCCTCCCAGGATCTTGCCCACTCCCAGCCCCCTTGATGGGGGAAGGACTGTTAAAGGGTCAGCATTGCTCAACAGTAGCTAAAACACTGGTATGTTGTCAACATCCTTCTAGCTCCAAATGCAAAGCACAGCACTGTGAGGGTTATGAGCTCTACCTCAGTCAGACCCGATACATGCACATATTCACCATGCAGTGTGATATACTTAAGAACTGCTGAGACTCTGAGGTAAAACCTCTCCGCCATCCTGGAGACACTGGAACCCCCAGGTAGTACTTTTTAATGGCTGTTGTAAATGCCTCCATTTCTCTTCTAGGTGTTAGTCATGATGTGGGGATCAAATTAGGCTTTGGGGGGGAAGAGCTAGAAATAAAGAAAGGTGACCAGTAAGATACCTCTGGTAAGAGTAGTGAAGGATGCTAAGGGAGGGAAGGAGGCTGTTAGCTGGGATGCGTTGCACTGCTTGGAAAACAAATTATGTGCCAGCCTGATGCCAGGGTGATGCTAAGCTGCTGGAAGCAGCAGTGGGTAGCCAGCAGCACCCAGAGGTGATGGGGAGGGAGACAGGAGGGTCCCCCAACACCTCTGGTCCCTCAGTGCCCTGAGCTGCAGGAACACACACTTCAGCTCACAGGGAAGAAAAGTGTCAGGTGGAGCCAGGTGAAAAGACCTTTTGTTATTTCTGTTATTTCTGTTATTTCTGTTATTTCTGTTATTTCAGACTTCATGTGCTGTGTATTTTGGGGCAAATAAATAGGACTTTTGGTCTCAAACAGTCCACATTTAAAGCAGTGCCTATCCTAGAGGGGATATCTATCTTCTGTTGAACAAGTCAATAGGTACCTTCACGTAGTTGGTTATTCAGGAGTTGCACATCTCCATCTTGTCTATTTACTAGTCTGTGTGTAGGTATGAGGATATCTATAGCATGCCTATATTGTGTCCCAACATGGTTAATATAAGCCTGCCCTGCTCTGATTCCTGAAGTCCATGGCATGATGAAATACCATACACCTAGCATGCTTATAGTTTGATACTGTTTTCTTTTTTCTTCTCCTTTCAAAAGAAAGAGCATGTCAAGTTCTTATCTTCTAACAGCTTTTGCAGGAAGCAGGGAATGAAAATGTTTCTCTTTCCTCCTCAGTCACTTTACTGGGAAGGCAAAAGGGTCTAAATTGGGGTACCAGCCCTCAGCTACTCCTGGGGAAGGGAGGGGAGGACTTCAGCCAGACATATTTTTACCAAAGAAATGTGATAAGAAGCAAAGCCCATGTCAAGATAAGCTTGTTTATTTTCTTAGCAGACCAAGGATAAATCCTAGGCTCTTGTCATTGCTCAGCCTGACCTTCTAGCATGTGGAAACTTGTGGTTAAGGAATATAATTTCATAGTGTGAAGAAGCCCAGTGGGAAAAAGAGAATGAAGGACTCAGGTGCTCTGAGACATCACATCTCCTTGGTGGAGGTAGGTGTGGGAGTCCTTCTCCTTGAAGGAATGGAGTCTGAGCAATCCTGATGATTTCTCCATTGCACATAATGTATAAACAAAATTATGCATATGTTCCAACCTCACCCATGCTTGATGGATGCTGGAGTACTGTTTGCTGCCAACCCTCCTTCCTGTTTGGGGTAGCTCTGCTGGTAGGTGGAGATGAGCGAAGATTTGGAGAGAAAGGGAGGATCTCCATACCAGCAGGTAAGTGAAAAGACTGTAGTGGGTTAATGCTGGCTGGATGCCAGGCACCCACCAAAGCTGCTCTATCACTTCCATCCACAGCAGGGCAGGGGACAAAAAATATAATGAAGCATTCATGGGTTGAGATAAGGAATGGGACAGATCACTCACCAAATACCATCATGAGAAAAACAGTCTTGAATTAGAGATAGCAATTTAATTTATTGCTAACAAATTTGGAGCAGACTAATGAGAAATAAAATAAGCCCTTAAAAACACCTTCACCCCACCCCTCCATCCTTCCCAGCTCTACCTCCTACCTGAGCGGCAGAGGGAGACAAGGAATGAGGGTTATGGTAAGTTCATCATGTGTTATTTCTCCTGCTGCTCAGGGAGAGGAGTTGTTCCCCTGCACCACCGTGGGGTCCCATGTGGCCGTGGTCACAAGGGTTTGCAGGTGAAGAGAGAGGCGAGAATGTTGACTCCATGATCAGAAGGCTTGATTTATTATTTTATGATATATGTATTACATTATGACTATACTAAAAAAAGAAATAGAAAAGGCTTCTTCAGAAGCTGGCTAAGCTAAGAATAGAATAGAATGAAGGACTGATAACAAAGGAGCTCTCTCCAACTCTGTCCAAGAGAGCTCAGTCCTTGATTGGCCATTAATTGTAAACATCCAAGATGGGCCAATCACAGGTGGACCTGTTGCATTCCACAGCAGCAGATAACAATCGTTTACATTTGTTGCTGAAACGTCTCAGCTCCAGCAGGAAAAATCCTAATGAAAGGATTTTAATAAAAAGATGTCTGCGACTGTCCCATGGGACAAAGTTCTCTGTGAACTTCAATGTGAGTCCATCTATTGAAATAATTACCAATATAGCCGGATGGGACATGCCTGAGCTTGTCTAGCCTTTGCTGCTTGACCAAAAGGCCGCAGCCGTGGTGATTTCACCTCAGAGACACCTTTGGCTATCTGGATTCTGCAGCTGGGCGCATGGAGACAAGTCCAGGCATGCCAGAGTTCAGGTTTACCTTGGTGGAGAAGCTTTAAGGAGATGGTGAAGGAAAAGGAGTTGGTTTGGATGGAGAGTTTCGATCCAGAGCTTTATTTCCTGGCCCACAGGCCTCTGAACCCAGCAACAGCTCCAACAGAACTCCCAAACTGCATGGTTGCTTGCCCTTTTAACCAGGGGAGAGGGGGAGGGAAAGAACACAGGGGACCACCAACCAGGTACAGTGGGGGGGGGGGAAGTCTCAAGGGACAAATGATACCTGGATGGCCCAATGTCCCTCCAGGGATGGAGGGCATCTTTTGTATTCTGCCAATCAGTCGACGCCCTTCTGGAATGCCAGGATTGACAGACAGCGTTCAGCAGAGGGCAAGGGAGGGGGAGGGAGAGGTGGTTGACACACCTGGGGAGGAAATCTTCAGGGAGAAACCCAGGGTATCTGAGGCAAACCATGACATCACACCACAACATCCATCCTATGAGCAACAGCTCTCTGCAAGCTGCTGCAATGTGAGTCCATCCCACTGGCAACAGTCCCCCCAAAACTGCTGCCTCATGGGTCACTCTTCCACAGGGTGCAGTCCTTCAAGAACAGATGGCTCCAGTGGGGATTCCTCTCTCCACAGACCTCCCACAGCATCACAGCCTCCTCTCAGGCATCCATCTGCTCCAGCGTGGGGCTTGTCCACAGGCTGTGGGTGGATCTCTGTATCCCCCATGGACCTCCATGGGCTGCAGGGGAACAGCTGCTTCACCATGGTCTATCACCCCAGGCTGCAGAGGGATCTTGGCTCCGGTGCCTGGAGCACCTCCTCCCCCTCCTTGTTCACTGACCTTGCTGTCTGCAGAGTTGTTTCCCTCACATGTTCTCACTCTGCTCTTCTCTGGCAACAATTACAACTGTGCAATCACTTTTCTTTTCTTTCTTCTTAAATATGTTATCACAAAGGCATTACCACCATTTCTTATTGGCCCAGCCTTGACCAGCAGCACATCTGTCTTTGAAGCCGCCAAGGATTGGCTCTGCCAGACATGGTGGAAACTTCTAGCAACTTCTCCCAGAAGCCACCCCTGTAGCCCCCCCACTACCAAATCCAGGCGATACAAAGCCAATACAGCCAGAAAAAGCATCATTAGAAGATGTGTGGTAGAGAATAGAGTGTGCAGGAAGGTGAATGCAGGGGATGTGGGCTCCTAGGAGTAGGACAAGCAAGAATTGACCTAAGGCCTTCAAAGGATACATCTTGGGCAGTACAAGAGCCTGGCTGAGGCTATGCCCAAGATGGATGATGGGTCACCAATTTTCACACTTTTATAAGTTTTGGTCCATTTGCATATCAGGGTTAATTGTCCAATTACAACTTCAGGTTATGGTCACTGTTGTGGTGTGTTTTTAGCTTCCGGGTCCCTTTCTCAGGTGTGCCAATATTCCCTTCCCCCTCGCCCCTTGCTGAGTGTGCCCTGTCAATCAGGCTAACATACCAGCAAGGCATCGTATGGTTGGTCCCTCAGGCCTGGGGGACATTGGATAGGTGTCCCTAGTCCCTTGAGACCCTGCCCCTTTCACCTGGTTGGTAGCTCACCTGTCCCCTCCCCTTCCCCTGTCCCGGAGCTTAAAAGGTTAATGAGACCATGCGGCCTCCATTCTGTTGGCAGCAGTTGCCCCGGTTCAGACCTCTGTAACCATGGAATAAACATCTGGCAACCCTCCAGCAGAATCCTCTCCTTCTTCTCTTCACCATCGCCAGAAGCTCTCTCTCCTGAGGTAAACGGAGTTCCTGACAAGCCTGGACTTGCACCAGTGCCCTGCTGCAATCTCCAGCAGCCAAGGTATCTCTGGGGTAAAGCACCACAGAAGCCGCCTTTGGCTCAGCAGCGAGGGTCACACTGACCCAGGCACAATCTAACTGGTCATATTGGGATTCCTATTCCAATAGTCACATTCTCCCAATTGCTCCTCCCAATTCGCTGTTGTTTATACTTTTGGGGCTTGAAGCTACAATGTTGTCCTTGGTTCTTGGGCTGGAAAAGGATTGTTTTGTCTAACTAAACTGTGAAGAGAACTTACTAACACTATATGAAGTTCAGAATGATTTATGAATGCAGTACAGAATCTGAAAAATATGAAAGCTAAAACTTAAGGCATCACCTGTAGGAGATGAAGCACAAGACTGTAATATCTAGAGACATTTCTCATTTTCCTGAAGAAGAATATTTTCTCCCAGGTCTTTGTTCTGTGGACTAGAGACCTATGTTCAGACAGCCCTTCTTAGTCCTTGCTAATCCGGGGTTGCTGGCATCACTAAAGATGATGGTGGGTGAAAGCTGACTCACAAACTATTTTACCAACAGTATAAGTAGAGCTGTACTCATTTCAAAGGAGGAAAACTGAAGCTGAGAATTGAAGGTTTTCATCTCTCTTCATCAGTAGCAGAGCTAAGATCATCCAAACACAAGTCCATTGAGTCATGCTGCCTTCCCACCAGCCATGTGGTAGACCCAACTCATGGTGCAGCCATCACAGCTAAATATGGTGCCCAGCCTGCTCTTTTCAGCCTTGTTTCTAAAGAAAAGTGTTCCCAAGACCTGAGTTCCAGTTCTCCAGCTTGCTAAGGCATGACTTTCTGTATTGGGTCTGACAAACATAGGGTACATTTTTTTTCCTTAGCAGACCTCACAGTGCTGTGCTTTGCATTTGGAGCTGGAATGGTGTTGACAACACACCAGTGTTTTAGCTACTGCTGAGCAGCACTGTCCCTCTAACATGCCTTCCCCCATCAAGGGGGCTGGGAGTGGACAAGGTCCTGGGAGAGGACACGACCAGTCAGCTGACCCAAATTAACCAAAGGGAAATTCCATACCATATGACATCAGCTCAGATATAAAAGCTAAGGGAGAGAGGAGGAAGGGGGGAGGGAATTAATGATTCTACAATGTTTGCCTTCCGGAGCAACCTCTGCATGTGTTGCAGCTGTGCGTCCTGGGAAGTGTCTGAACATTGCTCGCTGATGGGAAATAGAGATTGACTTTTCCCTCTTCTTATGCCCACACAAACTCTCACTTGTTTCTTTCTTTCACTGTAATAAACTGCCTCATCTCAATCTCCTAGTTGTTTTCTGTGGAAGATCAGACAGCTACAGAAGCTGAGCTGAGTAGCGCCACAGACGTCCTGGCCCTGATACAGTGGAAGCTGTGAGAGAGATAAACTCAAGGCAAGAACAAAAAAGTGAAGACATCATGTCTGCTCACACTGACCGCTTTGATGAAAGAATGTAACAAGTATGTTATTGGTGCAAGAATGATAGCTGAGAAGATTGTGTTACTAAGGGAACTGGGAGAAAGGGGTCCCAAGTGGAAAATTTTGTACAGAACTGTACTGGTTTTGCATTGAAGCCAACTACAGAAGTGATTTTTTCTGAGTGAAGCTGTTAAGAGCTTCCTCTGTGCCTAGCAAAACCAGTAGCTGACTAGCTCTGAGAATTGACAACCTATTAAACCATTAAGAAAGCTAGATCTGCCTCTGTGAGATTCACATTTTACAGACAGGCAAGCCTGGGAAAGGTTCTCTTACTTCCAGATCTTGAACAGGCCGTGGGCCAGGCTGGGCCCTACCTCTGCTGCAGCACTGGCTGTGTCGCATCCTGTTCCCCCCCCCCCGCAGCCAGATCGGCCCGCAGCTCTGCTGAAATTCTGCTGCTGCTGCTGAGTTTCAACAGAAACCGCCGGGCAAGGGGAGGACAAGCTGCTGCTGAGTCCTAGACTGGCTGCTGAGATACTTGCGCCCCCCCCCCCCCCCCCCCGCCCCCCCCTACCCCAAGTAGCTGCTGGGCAGGAGGGGGAGAAACCATCAGCCTGCAGCTGAAATTGAACAAAGCAGGGGCTGGAGGCCAGCTATGCTGCCAGAGCGGCTGCCGCTGTTCTGGCCCGGGCCCCCTGAGATTCTGACACAGCTCCCAGAGTGGCCTGAAATCCATCACCACGAGTGCTCGGACCACGGCCCAGCAGAAACCATCAAGACCATCTACAGGCCCTGGGCAAGATATTAACTCTTTCACTGCACAGATGAGACTTGCAGATCTTCAATCCTCTCTCATGTGAGAGAAAAGGACAGAGTGAAGACACACAGAGAAAGAATGTGAAGACACCAATGTGATAAATGAATTCACTAAATTTAAGAATCATATAATTATCTTTATTATTATGCAAGCGAGAGTAAGCAAGGTTCAGCGCTGGGCGGCCAGGAGTCTCCGCTCCTCTTAGGCACTCAGCTTTCCCCCCTAAAGTTTGCTTTTTATTGTCTTCTTCTCTCGAATTCCTGGATGACGTGGTCCGTCTTCTGCGCTTGCTCCTCCGGTTGCTAGGGGTCTTTTTCTGCCTTCTGGTGGTCGTGGGATGAAGGCCCCAAGTCTTCCTCTTTGGCCGCTGGGTGAACCTTTCCTTATAAGGCATATCTATAAGTCGAAATTCTACAAGCCAAGCAATTCTTGCAAGGTTAAGGATTGTTACCATATGTGGCGGTATCTAGTTACAGAGGGTCTCCTATACCTATAGGGTGGAATTTGCAAACCAAGCAATTCTTGCGAAGTTAGATTGGTACCATATGTGACTGCACATAGGTACATATTATATCCTGCTGAACAAGCGGTTATAGCTGTTTAGCTATTGCTTTTATAATTTAAATTATCTAACTATTAATGAGTCGATGTATTGCTACTTATTACTCCAAGGTCAGTAAAGAAGGAGTCAAGTCCCTGCTGCCTGCACACAGCAGGATTTGACAGGTGAGGTGCAGATGCCATCTTGTGCGCCTGCAGCCAGGGGTCCTATCGGCTACTGACCCCTGTGGGCTGACACTGTGCTGGAGAAAGAACCTAGCTGGATGGGTAACCCCTTCCTTGGGGGGACTGCAGCATTTGCACTGGCTTGTGCGGGAGTGGGTGCAGGCTAAGCATGTCGTTTCTGCAGCTGGCCAATGGATCTCTCCTGTTTTTACTTTTCAGATGGCTATTGCTGCACGATTTGGGGGGGCTCAGGGGGGCCGGTACTGTTGTTGTGCATGTGTTGCCACTATTCTGGACCCTCACTAATAAGATTGCCTTTTCTACCATACTATTTTGTGACTCCCTGCATTGCTCTGATTGCTTTTGTGATAGGTGCTCCTGTAATAATTCTGAATTGTAAGCTATCCTTTCAATTGGAAATTAACCGATATGCTTTTTCAAAGTATCCTTTTCCTACTTGAACAAACTGGAAGAACGGCTCCCACCTTGTGTGGTGGTTTTATATTAGAGGCACTCACAGAAGTGATGTTCTAAGAGAAACTGCTAGCAGTTTCATCTGTGTCTGACAAAAACCAATCAGTAATTAGCTTTCAGAATTATCAATCTGTTAAACCACTGAGAAAGCTGATACACCTCTGTGAACACACATGTTAAAGATGAGAAAGTTCAAGAGGGTATCTTTTCCTTCCGATCTGGAAGCAGGTAGCTGTCTTGGCCAGGCTGGGTGGCCCCTGCCATGGGCTTGGCCTCTTCCCAGGGAGCCTGCGGGGCCCATTGGCTGCTGGGCAGGTGGAGAGAAGCCTGTGGGGCCAAGGCCTGGCCGGGCTGCAGCTGCAGCTGCTAATATCTTGCTGCTACTAAACCCTGCTAGTCCAGGCCAAGGGTCTTCTTGGCCTTGGGAGCAGCCCCGGGCTGGGCTGGCTGGGCCAAGATTCTACCACTGTTGAGGCTCGCCTGCAACCACTGGGCAGGGGGAAGGAGTACCCATCTGTTATGAACAAAAATTCGGTTAATATTTTTTTTTTGAGAAAGAGTTACAGAGACGCAGCCAGATCTGTCTCTGCCAGGGTTCTTAGTGCTTTGTTATTGTAATCACAGGTAGTTGAAGCTTATCTCCTCTTTTGTATTAGTAAAAGGCCTGGCTGGGTGGGGTGATGGCCCTTCCCCGAGGCAGTGCACTCTTCCAACATAGGGAAGACACCTGAGAGGGTGGGGGGGGTTATGCAAAGTGACTCCAAGACCAGCAGGCTTTGGGACCTCGACTCCAAAATGCAACGAGAAAACCCCAAAAACAATGAGCCAAATAAGAATTGAGAGACTAAAGTGGTGTCTGGATATGAGGAGCCGATTGCTGAGCCTGCAGAGATGCGGAGTCCCTCTCGCCCTGAGCAAAGAGTCATCCCGACGCCAGGACCAAGCTGGACAAAATCACCAAAGGACAAGATCTGACGGGGACATCACACCCTAAAGGCTCCCACAAGGACTGGATCCCCCGGCTGTGCCCCTAGTGGACAGAGCTGCCCATATCCTCCTCCTCTGAGTCGCCCTGGGAGACGCGACGGGGACTGCAGCCCTGCCGAGCTGCCCAATCCTGAGCTGATCACTTTTAATAAAGGCATTATAAAGGAGAAGAAGTCTCCTGGCCCTGTTTATTTCACATCAGTCCCTGCCCCAGCGTGCTGCTGCTGTGTTTTGGCCTGGCTGCTGAGATCCTAACCACTCCCCCCCCGCCCAACCACAACTCCTGCCACAGGCTACTGAGCCCAGCTGGAGTCACGTGACAATCTGCAGGCCCCGGACAAGATATTAACTCTTCCAGTTCTTCAATCCTCCTTTGAGTGAGAGAAAAGGATAGAGTGTGGACACTGAGGTCAGTGAAGAGTAAGTCAAGTCCCAGATAGGAGGGATGAGGAGATGTCTTAATCTTGGGGCTGAAATCCTCTTATAAAACTATGGAGAAGAATGTAATTGATACATCAGACTTTTTTCCATATATCTCATTAAAGAAATATGGGGGGATGGATTGTTTAAACCTGTGCTGAAGCAGGCTAATGTTGAAATAGCTGTGAATTTAATAAGAAGTTTGAACAGAGACAGAGAAGAGTGATGAAAACCCAGTGCCCCCACAGAGAGAAGAAGACCTCTGTTCTCAGAGACAGATAAAGAGAACCTTTGCTTTCGAACAGCTCATCCTTAAAATAGTACCCCGTAACTTGACATGGCCCATAAACACAACTGTAGGAAAAGTTGTGAAAAATAGGAGGGACTTCACGATTGCAGATTTTCTGGGCAGCTGCTATTTGTAAAAATTAGAAACTGAGAAAAAACTATTTTCTTGTGGAGCAGTCTCCATAAATTAACAAGAGGGCCTTCTCCCCCAAGTGAACTGAAGAAAGACTATTCTAGAAGTGATAAACTGACTGAATTGTTTCTGCATGTTGTTAATAAGAAAGAAAGACTGTAGGGGGAGAAGAAGTGTTTTAAAAGTTATTCTGATTTTTTTTTTCTTTCTTTTAGTTACTGGTAATAAAGCTTTCTTTATACCCTTTTAAAGTTTTGAGCTGGCTCTGCCTTCCTCCTAATCCTATCTCAAGCAGGAAATGAGTAAGTATATTCTAATACGTGCACTGGCATTTAGCCAGCACTAAACCCACCACATTAATTAGTGTGTTGGCCAAGAAATCTCAAATTGGCAAACTAAAACCACTATACCTTGCTACTTCCCTGATGTGGAAAAGGTTACCACTGGAATGAAAGACTGTAATCCTCTCATCCTGCAGCAACTTCGGACTCAGGGCTTGTTGTCTTTTAAAACCACTTAGGGAATTTATATAATTGTAATGTCCCAGATCTGGATTTATATACCTTCTGTGAAGGAAAATTGGCAAATTTAGGTATTGCTAAGTCATTTTTTGCTTTTGTTAAAAACTAACTTCATATATTCACTAAATGGCTGTTCATTAGAGAAATTTAAGGTTAGCTGTAGGATTGTAGTGTATTTCTGGATCCAGATAGCATTAATACATAATTTTTTTTCTAAAAAGGTTTAGTTGTAAGATAATTATTTAATCTTACTTATATGCATTATTTATTATATTAATAAAGGTTTGCTTGTATGTATTTTAGGGAAACTCTCAGTCAAGGCTTGAGGCTCTGGCCAAGCCCTATCCCTGACTGACTGGGGATTATACCATCAGATCC
This sequence comes from Zonotrichia leucophrys gambelii, assembly GCF_028769735.1. Lineage (NCBI taxonomy): Eukaryota > Metazoa > Chordata > Aves > Passeriformes > Passerellidae > Zonotrichia > Zonotrichia leucophrys. Next base: position 11,475 of record NW_026992292.1, on the reverse strand, counting down.
AGGTATTTCTGCATTAGAAGTGTAATCAAGTCACTTTGATTTGCTGATTTGGTCTTACAATAGCTGGACCCCCTTTTGAAGTAAACTTGGAAACCTTTCTCAGAAAAGGTTCTCCAGGTCCTCACTGTGAAATGGGGCTCCCCAGCAATGGCAGACTCTAGGTAATGGTAAAGTATTTAGGCAGTTGTAAGTATCACCTTACTGATTTTTGCTCAGTAATGCTTGTTGTTTTATTAGATGTATTGTTTTATTGTTCATGGTAAGAAAAGTACGTTATATTAAACACTCTTCTGAATTTAATAGATTGGAATATGTTTGTGTAATAGTTGTTAAAACAAAAAAGAGGGTATGCAGGGATGGTATATACCTCCCACAAAAGCCTAATGTTGGGAGTTATAGATACAGACTATACTGGACAAATATGTGTTATGGTGTCAACACCTACTCCTGTAACCATTCCAGCTAAAAGTCTCATTGCTCAACTTGTACCTTTTAAGTCTTGTGTTCCTAAAACAGACGCTAAGCTGTGAGGAAACTGAGGCTTTGGATTGATGGGAGAACCTCAAGTATACTGGACTCAGGTCATATCTGTTCGAAGACCAAACATGGTTTGTACTCTTACAATGCGTCAGGCAAATTCATCCCACATCAAGGTTAGTGGGATGATAGATACTGGAGCAGATATTACTATCATATCTGCTAACACATGGCCTCAATTATGGCCTACCACAGTTGTAGGATCTGTTATTGCTGGCATCGGAGGTACCACACAAAGTTACTTAAGTAGTAAACCTGTGTTAGTTGGGAATCAAGAAGACAGACAGCCATGGTCTGTCCCTATGTTGCTGCTGTGCCACTCAACCTATGGGGAAGAGGTGTCTTGTCAGCATGGGGAATTTTGGCTGAGAATAGATTTTTAAAAGGGCCTCTGTGCGGAAGGGCATAAAGCATTCTACATTAGCCTTGAAGTGGCTCACTGAATGACTTATGTGGGTTGATCAGTGGCCCCTTGAAAAAGAAAAACTAAATGCCCTTAAATTGTTAGTTCAGGAACAATTAAAACAAGGACATATTGAGCCATCAACAAGTCCATGGAATGCTCCTGTGTTTGTGATTAAAAAGTAATCAGGTAAATGGAGATTACTCCATGACTTAAGAAAAATTAATGCAGTTATGGCAAGTATGGGTGCTTTACAGCCTGGAATGTCATCTCCAACTATGATACCTGCTACCTGGGATATTTTGATTGTCACAGTTTGACATGGGAGGAATTTAGGGAAGTGATGCAAAAGCTTTTTGTGTAACTGTCTGTTGAACCACTGAGAAGCTGGACACACCTCTGTGAAAGACACGTGTTAAGGATGAAAAAAACCCGAGAACTTGCACTTTCTTTCCCAGCCGGCAAGAAGATAACACACCCTGGGCCCACTGGGTCCCATCTTGGCCAGGCCCAGGAAGCTCGCTGGGCCCCATCCCATGCAGGGCCAGGCAGACTCTGACGTGAGGGGCCAGACCCCTCTCTGGGGGTCTGGGGAACTCCGAGCCCTGTCCTGGCCGGGCTAGGCCCCAGCAGCTGCCAGACAGGAAGGCGAGGGAGGCTGCAGAGCCCTGGCCAGAGCAGGGATAGCCGTGGCTGTTAAGATTTTGCCATCAGGTTCCCTCCCTCCAGAGCAGCTGAGGCAGCCCTTCAACCAGTGCAGAGTGGCCCTGCGACTGGAATTAAATGCAGAGAAAACCAAAGACCAACCATAAAACTGATCCTAACACAACCCCAGTTGCAACTCCCGCCACAAGTTCTCAGTGGGTCAGGTGACCATTTGAAAGGCCCAGGTGACATATTAACTCTTTCAATGCTTCAATGGTCCCTTGAGTGAGAGAAAGGAGCAAGATACAAGCATATGAAAGAACAACATGAAGACATCATGGTCAGTGAGGAAGAAGTTAAGTCCCAGATGGGAAGAATGAGAAGATGCCTTGATTTTGAAGTTGAAATCCTGTTGTAAACTATGAAGAACAAACTCTTTTTCCTTATAATGCATGAATCTATGGAGAGATGAAGGGTTCAAATTAATATTGAGCAAAGGCCTCCATACTAAAAAAAGCAGATATTGAAATAGCTGTAATCCCATGAGAAGTTTAAACAGAGAAAGATAAAAAAGTAGTCCTGTACTCCCAGGAGAAGATCTCTGTTCCCAAGGATGAAGATAATTTTAAAAATAAATAATATAAACTTTTACCTTTGAACAGCTCATCTTTAAAACAATACCCCATAAGTCAACATAACCCATAAACAAGCTGTGGGAAGGCTTGTAGAAAATATGGGGGGCTTCACAATAGCAGATTTCTCTGGGCAGCTGCTATTTTCATGAGAGAACCATGATAGAACTGGTTTCTTTTGTCTTATAGAAAAGTCTCCATAACATTAACAAGAGGGACTTCTCTCCCTAAGTGAACTGAAGAAAAACTATTTTAGAAGTAGTAAACTGCCTAGAAAATTTAAATTTTGTTTCTTTACATTATCATTGGGGGAAAAAAGGTTGTGATGGGAGGAGTAATATTCTAAAGAATTTGTTTTGATTCTTACAACTTTTTCCTTTTAGTTACTTTTAATAAAATCTTCTTTATACCCTTTTAAAGTTTTAAACCTACTTTGCCTTTCTCCTAAACCTACCTCACAACAAGAAGTGAGTACATTAGTGGTTAACCAACACCAAACCCACCACACTCATCAGCACATTAAGAAATCTCAAAATTAAAAAAAATCTTAACAAACCAAGACCACTACAAAAATTAAGTGTTTCCACCCAGTTTCAAACTGAAACCACCACAACTTGAAAGATTTTTTTTTCACTCTTCCTTTACATCCTGATGATATCCCATGATATCCCAAAGTTTGCATTTACAGTGCCCTCTATCAATCATGCAGCACCAGTCAAACAGTGCCAATGGAAAGTGCTGGCATAGGGTATGACAAATAGTCCAACAATTTGCAATGGTATGTTGCACAGGTATTCTCAATAGTGAGAGAACAATTCCCAGGAGCATAGTGTTATCATTATATGGATGACATTTTAATAGCAACCCCAACCAAAGAAGGCCTTTTGCAGATTCAGCCAAAATTTATACAAGCACTGCAAGAATTCAGAATTCGGAATTGCACCAGAAAAGGTGCAGCAGCAACCCCCATGGAAATACCTGGAAGTTAAAATATTAGATCAAACAATACAGCCACAAACAATACTATTTTCAACCGAGATTCAAACACTGCATGATGCACAAAAACTTTTGGGTATCGGTATCATCAACTAGGTACAACCCTATTTAAGGTTAATCACCCTACAATTATCATCCTTGTTTAATATTCTTAAAGGTGACCCTAACTTAACTTCTCCAAAGAAATTAACTCCAGAAGTGAAAACCATACTTCAAACAGTCAAGTGGGCCATAACAAACTGACAAGTTTATCAGATATGTTCTGAAATTTGTATTACAGTGTTTATTGTTATTGGCTTGGCACACCTATGGAACTTCAAGGGAAGGGTGATTAACAAGGAAGGCTCTAGAGAAAGGAGTGGGGTTACATTTGATGAACAAGGGAAGAGGGCAGTACTTACAGGATTGGCAGGGAAGGGTCTGGAAATCAGGGAGGTGCAAGGGAGATTGACATGGGGACTGACATAAGATTAGGTGGGAAAATAGTAGTAAACAACTTCAGGGCAAAACCATTGGGCAAACCGAATGGGGTACATGGAACAAACCACTATAAACTCACAATAAGGAACACCTTAAGATTACAACAGAAAAACAATCTACCACATTTCAGTAGATACCTTTTCATCTGCTATATGGGCCTCAGTTCATGCTGGAGAAAAAAAGCCGTGATGTTATCACACATTGGCGATTAGCCTTTGCTGTCCTAGGCATTCCCCATACTGTAAAAACTGATTATGGCCCTGTGTGTCTCACAGAACACTCAACAGTCCCTGCAATTCTGGGATTTGTCTCACCTCATTGATATTCCTCATTCCCCTACAGGTTAAGCCATTGTTGAGCATGCCCATGGCACTTTGAAGTGCATCCTCGAAAAACAAAAAGGGCGAATGTGTGGTGAAATCCCACTGAGTAGGTAGGCCAAATGTCTGTATATGCTGAATCATCTCACAGTATAGGAAAACTCCCAAAACCCTGTTATTTTAAATCATGTTTTGTCACTGCAATCCTCTAGTGACCTCCAGTTACCCAAGCCTAAGGTATTATTATGGGACCTCATTACCAAGAAGTGGGAAGGTCCTTGAGACCTTGTCACTTGGGGGCACGGATATGCTTGTATTTCTACAGATGCTGGCATTTGATGGGTACCTGCCTAGTGTGTGTGTTCCCTGCTCTAAGCTCTGCTCTGCAATTAGACCTGATTTTGTGTGTCTACGGCACAACCAGAACAACTTTTTTGCACCTTCTTAGTTGGGATACGCCTTGAATGGCACACAAAATATACAAGTAATACAAAATGTTGTTGAAATGCGATGCTCTTCCCAGAACAATTGTAATGCTGCAACCCGCTGTATGGAGCTATGGGATCTTTGGGATGACAATATACTTGTTATTTCACATTGTCAGACATTTTAGGGATATTATCAGCAGAAGGATGTGTATTTTTTAATTATACATCAGGTCATGATATGTGGGACCAAATTGGAACAAGAAAGCAAAATGTTACCCCTGATAGTTTCTGAATTAGATAGATTGGCTTGCTTTGTAGTAAAAAGAGTAAATTAAACTTCCTTAATTTTGAATGCTTTGGCCACAGATGTAGATAGCTTGTGGCATGCTACCTTGCAAAATCATGCTGCTGTTGATTTTCTTTTGTTAGCTCATGGAAATGGTTGTGAAGAGTTTGATGGCATGTGTTGTATGGATGACGGATGACTTTCTGAGATAGCTGGCTGGAAGGGTTAAGCTTATCAAGCCGGGTGAAGAGCCTGATTTGCGGAAAAGGAAACAAACTCCACAACTTTTGTGAAAGTTGTAAAGCCGGTATGTTTATTACAGCTCTGGACGCATGTGGGAATTGTTCTCCTTAAAATGACGTGTGCCTCTGGGAACTCCAGATCTTTTTTTATCTCCCTCTCGAATACATATGCATGCAATTTCACAATAGGTTCATACATATTCATTCTACTGATTTCACGTGACATTTGCCGCTAATTTTTTATCCAAAAGAATTCGTGTTACCTTGCCCTGTTTTCTGCAGCAGCCTCTCTGTCTGTTTAAGAGTTCAAGGGGCCCTTCTTCCTTATCTCTGTCCTTCGGCTGAAGCAGTTTCTTAGAGCATAGGCTTTTTGCGAGAACAAGCAGTCAGATTAAACAGCTATGTTTGCAAGCTACAGACTTAATTCAAAGATGTACATTTCACCGAGATCAAAATGGATTTCTACTTTGGAAAATTTCCACTCTGTCTCAAGCCTCATTCGAACTGGGCTTATAATTTTTGTATTATCATAATTATTTCACTCATTGTGCCATGTTTGTTATCCTGTCTGCAGAGGGCCCTGCAGAGCATGATAAAGACCATCTTTGTAGTCAAAAATAAAAAAGGGGGAATTGTGATGGCTAACAGCTGGCCTGAAGGCCTCACAGTCACAAGTAACCTTGACCTTGACTTGATCAGCCTGTACCCATGAGGAAAGGAAGTAAATATCTTTAAGGAAGAAAGCACTGAAGAGTGGAAGGACTTAACTGCAGGGAAGAGATGCTGGCCAATCTTCTGTGAACAAATATAGAGGCAGGTATTGGCCAGTGAACTGGGTGGTAACAAGTTACTAGCCAATTGGAATCAAACACATGATTTTTGAAAACCATGTAAATGTGAGCTGTGAACAATAAAGATTGCTGTTGCCGCATGAACCTTGGAGTGTCGTGTTGTGTCCGTCTCAAGTGCGACACCTGAGACAGGAGCCTGTGCCATTTTTTTTTTCTCCCCACCACATTGCCGGCCACTGTGTTGGTTTTTTTTTTCTTTCCCCGGCATTTTGGGTTTCTTTGTTCCGGGGAAGGGGGGGGGGGAGGTGCGTAAAGTCTGGCAATTCAATATCTAGCATTTATTCACCTCTTTTTTTCCCATGTCACGTGGGCAGTCTGTCAATAAACAATTGGTGTTTTTTCAGTTTCATCCACTAGTATTAATTTTCTTATTGGCAGAAAGGGGTTGTTGGAACCTTTTTTTTTTTAGGAAACACTCATTCCAGAGTGGTTTTCTACTAAACTTTTCTCTAAACTGAGACACCATGGCATCTTAGTTTTGGTCACCAACTTCAAAAGGTGTTTCTTCATTTCTCCATTCATCCTTTCTACTTGACCTGAACTCTGAGGGTGCCAGGGGGTATGGAGGTCCCACTGAATTCTCAAAGCAGCCATAATCACTTGAAGGATCCCCCCGTAAAATTACTTTTTGCCACCACAATCCCATATCCTGGAATTATTTGTTCTAAAAATACTTTAATAACTGATTCAATAGTTGCTGAAGTGACCAAAAATGCCTTTGGCTACTCTGCCAGATGGCATACCCCTACCAGATGCCCTCTTGCTGGGGGCATCTCAGCAAAATACACCCAGCATCCTTACAAAGGACATATAACACAGGGTCACTTTCCTGCCTTGCAATCTCCTTTGTAGTTTTGCTATTAACGTTAGCCAGGCACCCCTCAATACCTCGTTTTGCTAAAACAAAAAGATCCAATGTAGTACATCTTGAGGAAGGCTACTGTCAATCTTCAAGAGCCACAATGACTCCTTCCATGGAGTTGTTTCAATATTTGCAGGCTCAAAGCTCCTGGCATCCATTGTTTACTGTCCTTTGTAAATCAATTCTCCCCTCTTTCTTCTGCTCCACCGTTTTTCACTATCTCCGATTCCTCTGGTGGAAAAGAGAGAACCACCAGCACTCTCAGCAATGAAGAGAGACGGGGAGACTTACTGGTGATCAGAATCTGATTTTACTGTGGGGTACATATGCTTATATACCATTTTAGGAAGGCTAGTAATTTTTTACTACAATGATTGCGTTAATCATCACATAAACAAACATAAATTTTTGCAGCCGCTCTTGCCTGCAGAAGTTGATTCAAACTTCTTTCCTGTCAGCCAGTCTTGATTCAATCTTCAAAGCTCTGTTTGTTCTTTCCAAGGCATCCTGATAATCAGATATCTTATGTTAATCAGGTCCAAAGTACTCTCTGTCTTGTGTGCTCCAACACAGCATGACTCCCCCTTCCGCCCGTTCTGTCCGCCCCCCCCCGCCCCCAAAGGGAACAAAAGGAGGATCACAGAGACCTCTGGTAAAAGTGCTGTTTTCTGAACCTCTCCATTAGCCAGTTGATTACCTATTGTTTATTCTGAATACCCTGCCTGATGTCCCTGAACATGTCTTATTTCTACCTCTTTTGCTAAATTCACCACCTCCAACAGGTGAGAAATTGAGCTCTCATGAGTGAATGTTTTTCCCTGCAAGTTAACAAATGTGTCTCCTCCCAGTGATGTCTTAGGATCTAGCTTATAATTTTTTCAGATCCTGTACTGCTTTAGTGTATAACTCTAAAATTCCATGGCCTACCAGCTACTGTTCTCCCATTTTATTCAGACAAAACAATTTCTCTCTAGGCCTGAAAATCAAGGATACCTTATTGTCTCAGGCCCGAGACATGCAAACAACAGTGAATTGGGAGGGGCAAACTTGGAGTAAATGACTTCATTATCTGAAACTATAATTGGAGGATTAACCCCTGATATGTAAATGGACAAACTTATAATTGTCTGGAAAAGTTGTGACTGTCTTCCATCTTGGGTGTAGCCCCTGGGAGGCTTTTAACTGCCCGAGGTGTACCGATTGAAGGCCTTCAATACATACTGGCTTTTATTATCTTAATTTTGTCTAGCCTCTGTTTTAGGTAGCCACTGCAAGGCATCATCAGCTTTCCAAACACATGTACTACCCCACATTCATACTTAAAATTTGTAAATATACACTATCTGAAATAAACAGGGCCAGGAGACTTCTTCTCCTTTATAATGCCTTTATTAAAAGTGATCAGCTCAGGATTGGGCGGCTCGGCAGGGCTGCAGTCCCCGTCGCGTCTCCCAGGGCGACTCAGAGGAGGAGGATATGTGCAGCTCCGTCCACTAGGGGCAGAGCCGGGGGATCCAGTCCTCGTGGGAGCTTTTTAGGGCTTGTTGTCCCCGTCAGATGTTGCTCCTGTGACCTTCCCAGGTGGCTAGTCCCGGCGTTGGGACCACTCCCTGCTCAGGGCGAGAGGGGCTCCACATCTCTGCAGGCTCAGCCATCGGCTCCTCATGTCCAGACACCACTTTAGTCTCTCAGTTCTTATTTGGCTCGTTGTTTTTGGGGTTTTCTCGTTGCATTTCGAGTCGGGGTCCCACAAAGCGTTCTGGACTTTGGAGTCACTTTGCATAACCCCCCCCACCCTCTCAGGTGTCTTCCCTATGTTGTAAGAGAGCACAGCCTCGGGGGAAGGGTCCACCGCACCCAGCCAGGCTTTTTACTAATACAAAAGAAGAGATAAGCTACTAAGACCCGTGATTACAATAACAAAGCACTAAGAACCCTGGCAGAGACAGATCTGGCTGTGTCTCTGTAACTCTTTCTCACAAAAAAAATATTAACTGAATTTTTGTTCATAACAGTCCCCCCTCTTTTTCTTTCATCGAGCTTAAGTTCTAAAGCTCGCATCAACTCACAATTTTTTGTTTTGAATCTACTATAAATCTCTTGTGCACTTTGGTAATCATGGTTACTTAACCTTGTTACTTTTCTTGGTTTTTCCAGATTGGTTTGTACAGCCAATACTGTTTTACTAAAACAGGCAAATAAGCATAGTAAAAAGAGCAATCCTCCAAGTACACACACAGCGAGAAAAACCACTTTTTCCCATACATATTTTCTGAAAATCTCTAAATTCGCCCACCCACTGGGATCAAGTGTAGGAGTTTGATCTTGATTATTTACACATGCCAATCCTTTTATTTCGTTTGAAATGTCCCTAATAATTGAATTCTTTATTTTTAACACTGCCTGGAGCCGGATGACTTTGTTCAACACAGATATTGGGATCCGAACTTGGCTTTTACAATTTTGGATTTTCTCCATTTCTATTTCACTTTCCCGGTTTCTTTCAATTTCTCCCAAATCATTATATATAGGAACTCCTAAACTTGATCCAGTTTCTCTGGGTAATAAGAAAATTGGTGTTATCACCTTAGCAATGCAGTTGCCAGATGAGATCAAACTTAGGGGTTTAGAGTTCCCCTGAAATGTGTTCCAAAAGGGGTTTATCTCTTTTCCAGTACACTCATATAAATACTTGTAACAAACAGTTTTTCTTACCATTTTCACAATTTCTTTGCTTTTTACTAGATCTGCTGAGCTTGTTTCAACAGCATCACATTCAAAGCAAAACCAGGCTTCCTCTATAGGGCACTCTCCTAGGAGTGGCTGCCTAAAAGTGGCAGTATTCTGGGCTATCCAATACACTCTCTTATTTTTCTGATAAAAGACCAATTGAGAGGGGTTAACACAATCAGGGTTAGAACTGATGTGGACTCTAGACAAGGAGCTCACTTCCTCTTCATAGCGGGGTTGGTAGCACTCTCTGTACAGCTCAGCTGGGCTCCCCTGAGCACCACCAGCAATCAGAGCTATCAGTACTACCCTTCCCAAGAGTCCGGTATGGGTCATCTTGCACAGCCTGCCCACCCGGCCTTGCCTCTTGGGGAATTTTTTTCTGAGGAGAAGCTTCCAAGCTCTTTAGAGTCCCTTCTACCTGCTTCTCTGGTTAAGCCTCTCTTGGTCTGTTCCCTACAAATTTTAGTTTCCCCCCTAGGGGAGTGTTCTGTAGAGGATTAACCTGGAGTCTTTAGAAATATATTGGGGAACTTAAACTAGAATTACTTATTTACAGCTTTAAACTTTTTACCAACATAGTTCACACAAAACAGTTTTGAAACATTTTAAGCAATATTAGAACTCTGATACCAATTTTTCCCATACAGTTCAGTCTTTTTGACTCTTCCTCCTGAGAGTCAACTTTAAATCTCAGTATACTCAGGTGAATTAACTTGTGATGTGGATGAATCCTTATCCAGTGCCCGGAGGTGAGTGGTGTGGACTCTGGCTCAATGCCAGAGGGAAAAACTGGGAGTCTGGCCCAATGCCAGAAGTAGACAGGGGTGTAGTCCGGTCCAATGCCACAAGGAGAAACTGGGAGTCTGGCCCAATGCCAGACGTAGAAACTGGGAGTCTGGCCCAATGCCAGGGAGAAAGGGGTGCAGTCCGGTCCAATACCAGAATGCCAGAGGGAAAAACTTGGTGTTGAATCCTGGTCCAATACCAGGGGTGAGAGTGATGTGACTCCAACCGTCTTAGTAATGAAGAATACCTGAAACGGGCTTTCAAACACAGGCATTAATGGTCTACTGTTAATGATTTTATCAAAACTCAGCTTCTCTGTTTAATGTTATCAGTAATTTCTCTTTTTCCATAGCTTGTATGTTTCTCTCATCAACTTCTACATACTCTGTATTTTGGAAGGAGTTGTATTTCTCAGCTAACTTAACTCTCAAAGTACTTTTATTCTCCTATTTTTTCAGTGTATTTAATTCACTGGTTTTCTGTTCTATTTTCAAGATCTTATTTATTTATCTCTTGCTTCTGTTTCTTACTTTTACTTACAGCTTAAATACTTCTTTCAACCCCTTACACTTTATCTCTTTTTCCCTTTTTTTTTCTTACACCATTCTTTTACACAATACACTTCCTTCTAAGGAGATGTGGTAAAACTTGTAATGCACAATCTACATTACCTCTATTCTAACTCATCTATATTCACTCTCTCATTTCTCATTCACTTTCACACATTCCTCCACACCTTTAAGACACAAACTTATTGCTAGAAAATCACAGGTCCCTATAGCCCCCCCTCACCTTGGGGTTGGCCCACAGGTCTCAGTATCTCTGGGCCTCTTGGAAGTGTTTTGCGGAGAAAAGAAGAAACCTCACAACTTGTAAAAGTTGTAAAGCCCGGTATGCTTTTATTACGACGCGCGCCGGACGCAAGACTCCCCAAAAGGGCATGCGTACCCCTGAAGATTTCAGACCTCCTTTTATCCCCCTTCCAAATGCATATGCATACAGTTTCACAATAAGTTCATACATATTCATCTTGCATGACACTTAGCACTAATTCTTCTTTATCAAAGGAATTCCTAGGTCGGGGGCAGATTGACCTCGTGGTTTTTCTGTTTTTCTTTCTCTGTCTCCTCGCTGTCTCTGGAACGCGGCCTCTCCTTCAGCTTTAGCTCCACAGACCCTTCACCTCTCCCAGACACTTCACCTACTCTGTCTCATTCCCCCCTTTCCTAGGAAATAAGTAAATTCTTTTACTTAAGGAAAATTTCCACGACAAT